>NC_034409.1:19464991-19764991 GCF_002078875.1 Numida meleagris | reverse complement strand
TATTATCATCCATTCCAAACAGTGTCATCTATTTTCCATGCCCTTATTTTAATAAAAACTATTCAGATATTTACAGAGGAGAAGTGGCATGACCTTGAAAGATGATTACGTTTTTACTGCAAAGGTGAATATTCCTCTATCATTCACTGACCAATTCACCCACACAGTCACAGACTGTATTAAAAGCTTCTAGTAGAGTTGAATATATTCACTCTCTCCCACTTAATAACTGTGCTAGAGGCAGGATTTTTAGTTTTTGTTTGGCTGGAACTACATTTGTTTGGATAAAACACACAGGAGCAGTTTCATCTCATCTATCTTCAGCCATCTTAAGGTTTGATGTCTAATCTGAACTATTTGTCTAGGTTTCCTCTATAGCTAAGAGCTAAAAAAAAGAGACTTCAGATAGTGATTTTTCTCAAAGTATGTCTCAGGTGAGATGGATTGCTTTCTATACAAACCAGCTCCTTTTTTTTCTGTTCCATTTAAAAGAGGGAGTCTATATGAGCCACTTTAAATAGGCGTATAATTTTTCTGCAACAGAAATTAGGTGCTCATCTTAGGTAAATGTCTTGAATTAATTTTGGTATGTAAACTAGAAAGAGTTTCTGCATGTGTTGAAAGCACAGGATTTCTGTCCACTTCAAATTCATCTCTTAATTTTGAAAAGCATGCAAATATATTCCTAATCACAATGAGTACACTGGGCTTTCATATGTCTCTGTAGCTAACCTATGTTGATTCTAAGACTGATCTGAATAAGGATGCATGTTTCTTGGGGGGATTCCTCCAGGTATTTGTAACGCTCTGCCTAGAGGGATGAAGTTCTCTGTGCTGCTACAAAGCAGCAGGATTTGGATGGGATTTGTCTCACAAGGTCTATACAGAAGTACGGAAGTTTCGATTGTATATGTTAAAATAACAGAAGATAATTTGAAAGATTAGCTTCAGTTTAGGAATTTGTTATCAGATTTGGATGTAGAGGGCTTGTTTCTCCTGCTTATATACAGTGCCATTTGAAATATTATTAAATATCTATATAACAGATTTGTCACAGAACCTATAGAGATCTGTGCCTTTCTGGATTGACAGTTACAAATACTCCAGCATGTCTTAGCTAAAGGGCAAAAAAAAAAAAAAAAAAAAGACCCAGTGAGCAGAACGTGATTATGTCACCACTTGCAAAAAATAGCAAACAATGCACTTCTCATCATTATCTGCTTAAACTGTTTGGGAAGCACAAAGAAGTAGTCAACCAATAGAGAAAAAAGTGTCAGAAAGTTTAATGACACTGACAATAACTGCAGGCCATGCAGCTTCGTGGTTGGCAACTTTCTCAGACATTCCTGGTCTCAATTAGACCCTCACAAAACAAAGCAAAAAATTAGCAAGGATTAATCTGCACTTTGTGTTTTGGCCTTTGGATCTTGCTTTGTTCAGTTGAAGATGTCTATTCAGGGCTTTTTCTGTTCTCGCTCCCTCCTAGATTCAGGAATGAGGACATTGAAGTAGCTTAGAGTAATGGATCAGGAAGAAGGCAGAAAGAAGACACTTCTTGACTAATATATTCAGAATGCTCGCTACAATTCATACGGTTTCCAGACTTTCTTACCTTCTTTGATTACGATGTTCCTTAATCACACTTGAAAGCCTCACAGACACCACTGTCCTACAGCAGCACAGTGCAGCACTGAGATACTCCCCATAGCCCCATCTTGACTAGCTTCCCAACTCTGCTTCCCAGCAATGTCAGCCTTTGTCAGTACCACTCTGCTTGCCAGGTTATAGGTAGTTTCTAACATGGCCTGTGGTGGGGTGCTTTACTGATAAATATATTTGTATTTGAATAGTGTTTATGAATATATCACACTTACAGAACATGTCATTCATGAAATGAAACTATACTTCACAACTGTGAGTGGAAAGAACACAGTAGGATTCCTTTTTGGAAAGATTCACCCCAGATATATATTAACGTGGATCTGTGATGAAACGTAGGAACGATGCTTTAGAGACTTTCTTTTTCCCAACAAAAGTAGCCAACAATATGCTTTTTGTCTCTTATCTGGAATAGGCACATTTGAGGGTAAAAAATAAATTAAAATTTATCAAGTAAGAGCGCATCTTTGCATGAGTCTTCTTATAACTTAAGTTTAAATACCTTTGGCAATTAAAGGTTATTTTTTTTTAAATTTGTAATTTTTTTATTCCCCAAGTGTTTACTTTTTTTTGCGTCATTATGCCTCTGTTAATTTAAAATTATCAGAGCTGTTATGCGCTTTATGTGTGTGCTTCCATGTAAGAAAAAACTTTCTTAAAACATACAGCATTTGGAAAATAAACTGAAGTACAGGAAAGGATGGGAGTGTAGATGTGTTTGTAGGGGGATGCAATTTAAACAACACTGAGAATTAAGTAACCCCTTCTATTTCCCACTTGTCCTCTCAATTTTCTGAGACAAGTTGCTCTGTAGTTCTAGCAGTACTTTGCCTAATACACATCTTGTGATTTCCCAGAAGAGATATTTGGTCAGTATAGGAGTCAAAGTAATGTAAGGCAATCAGCCCCACAACAGTTGGAAGATTTCTGTTACATGTATACAAACACTTTGTACACTTCAATTGATTTGGCATATACCAGAGATTCAGGAAAATGTCTGATTCTCTCTCCAGCATGGTTTGATGCAGGACACAGTGATTTTTATGTATTTATTTTTTAATTAGTTTGACTTATTCTTCAGATGTCTTATTTTTCAATTTTTGAAGATTTGAAAATTACATCAAGGCTTTCATCTTAACTCTTAAACTGCTAGATGTTTAAAACATACCTAAAACAGTTTAAAGACGCTAAAAAAATCTTTAATGGCAGAAACCTAAGCTTCTTGCTCCAGATACCTCTGTGAGAGACGGTAAGGGGAACTGTGTAGCACCTCTTTTTCATTTGCTGGGAGAAATGTCACAGTTTTCAGATTGACTGAAAGATCAAGAAAGACGAATGTGGAAAGTGCTCATATAATTGGTAGGAATCACTAATATGTAGAGGTGCATAAGCATTATTAAACTTCAGCTACACAATGAAGCTGTAAGAGACATCCCATCACAGTCAGTGATAATGTCAAGACTAGAGATTCCTCACATGCTTTTATTCTATAGAGAAGGAATTAGTAATTAGGAAGCTTGGAAAAGAAACCTACTTTTTCCATTTTCCTATTTCTTTCCTTTTTTTTTGCTTCAGCAATTAGGAGAAAATCCATACATGACTTTTCACTTCGGCATCTAAATTAAGGATTTCTAACTTTATTACACAGGCAATGAATTTAGTTATAAAGGTTTATATTCATCTAACATTCTGAGCAAATATTGTCTTTAATAAACCATATTTGAAAAGAAGACATAGCCTTTCTTTTCTACATCTTCTATAGCAGCCCGACTTGCTCACTATGTAGATGCTGGAAAACCTGAGGCAGTAATGAAATCTGGCTGATTGCCGATACCAGTGACTCAACTCACTGCAATGCTGAGTCTTATGTAGAAGCCTATGGCGCAGAGACAGAATTGCTTTCAGCTTGGCAAGAACAGCATAAACAGACCTATGGGCTGACTATAAGTGCACAAGAGAGCTGTAAACAACTTGACTTCAAGAATCCCAGCTGAATAACATGTTATGTTCCACTACAGTTACAATGCTAGATCTCATGAGTGTAACCTTCACAAAGGATAAAAGCAGCAGAGAAAGTTGCATGGTGCACAGTTCTTTCTGTATCAAACATACGGAAGGAAAAATCTCTTAGTTTGTAAGCAAAGAGAAGAAATCTCCTTGTCCCTTAAATAAACAAATAATAATAATAATAAAAAGAAACATGAAAGCAAAAAAACATTATACAAACCGTAAATATTTACACCACTCTGAAAAACATCCTGGTATGTAAATTGAAGCAAGTAGAAATACTCAGCTCTTGTGTTTGTGTCTTTGTTATCTGACCCCAGGGGTCAAAATGGTTGATGCTTCCTCAAGAATTCAAGACAGTAAAGGGCAGCTCATGATGTGTAGTTGTCTTCCATTGATGACTGTTGTTGTCTGAGAGCATAAGCACAACAATTTGTGCAGTGATACACAATATTTTTAGTAAGTGTAATGGTAATATAATGCATCACAAATTGATAACACACTCTCAAAGTCATTTCTTAAGATCGTACAGAAATGTGACAACTTTTCTTAGTTTTGTCTAAACATTATGAAACACATGTCTGTAAACAATATTGCACCTCAGAATTATTTAATGAATCAGCAGGTATGGAAGAAATGATAAATAAAGCACTTAGCATTTAGGAAAATGTCTTATCTATTGTTTTTAATGTCAAAGTATAATTGCTATTGTTGCAAATATTTCAGTTGAAAAATACTGATTTTGAAAAGCATTTAATGTGACCTGCATGTTTATCTACTGTGCCTTCCTGCAGATTGAGACAGCAGCTTGGAGAAAGCATTCAGGTGTGCTAGGCCAGGCAGTGTCAATGTGCATCCTTCAAAAAAGGATGTAGGTTTGCTCATACATATATGAATTTTGTGCACATATATACGTGTGTGCTTATATATGGACATCTTTGCAAACTTTTGTGGATTATCTTCTGATATCTTATGCACCTTGAGCAGTATACGGATAGGAGGTTGAGAATTACTATTGTATTTCATCTTATCTGAAATATGATTAAAATCTGTGAAACAGCAAAGAAAGTGTCGACCCATTGGATAGATTCTACAGACTTCTAAGCAAGAAGAAAATTACTCATATATTAGGTGCTTTAGATTGTTGGAGTTCTTTTGACCTTAATGTCATTTTAGTCAGATATTTGTCATAGAATTCCTAATTTCACAGAGTTCTACTTGGAAAATAGAATAATAATTATTTAACTCATGCAGCCAGTGATGTCCCAGTCACAGCACAAAACCATCTACCTCGTTCCTGGCAGATCTTTGTTTTCCAAACTCCTCCTTTTCTCATCTAACTCCTTTAAGGTCTGCTGGGGTAGAAATCCCCCAAACTCCGCAGGCAATCCATTCTAGTCCTAACCTATACAAAGAGTAAGAAAGTCCTAAAGTCATAGGTTGTTCCTCCAGACTTATCAAGTTAAACTCACTCAGCCTCTCCTCACACGGCAAGTTCTCTAGTCCCTGAATGTCTTGGTAGCGCTCCACTGAACTTACTCCAGTTTATTCATATTTGTCATACAGTGGGAGGTAAAAAGCAAGACACAGTACTCTAGCTGTGGTCTGATGCTCAGACAAGGGCTGAGTGGATTAGGATAACCCCTCCCTTGAATGTAGTGGCTCTGCTCCTGCTAATGCAGCCCGGGAGACAGCGATCCCTTTTTGATGCCAGGGCACTGCAGGCTCATGGCCAGCTTGCTGTCCACCTACTGTCCTTTTCTGCATAGCTGCTCCCCAGCTTTCAGTTCCCAGCTGGCATTGTTCATGACCAGTTTGCATTTTCTTCTGTAGTGATCATGATAATTTAAAATAGAAGTTATGTCTTGTCATAAGAAAATTCATTGTTAAAAAGAGTTTGGGAATATTATAAATCATAGTAACCTGTGCAGCAAATTTTTAACACTACTAATTCAACAGCACAAAATGATGACTCATGAGTCTTTCATGACTCATTTATAATTTCTGTAGGCTTTACTGGCAACTGTGGATAATAACTAGAAAATTAATAATCTGCTGTATACCCAGGGGATAAAATATTGCACATAAGGGCAAATACTCTACAGGGCAAACTACAGAAACCATAGAGGAAAGACCATAACAGATGGTTGTTCTGATATTCATTGGTAAATTATCTTTTATAAATGTCTCTGGTGATGCATTCATGTAGCATTTTAACAATGTCCTTTGTACACAGATTTCTCTGTTATCGTAGAATTACAGAATCATTAACCTATATATAGACCATACTCAGAGTCTTAAAAAGCTTAAAGCTACTGCCGTTGTATAAAATGAGATGCCAAGCTCATGAAAATATCCTGAAGCTATTGATACCTGTTCTCTTCCCACCCCCATATTTTGGTGGATGGCAAGCTAGATGTGAGCCAGCAGTGTCCTCACAGCCCAGCAAGCCAACCGTAAGCTGGGCTGCATCAGAAGAAGCATGGCCAGCAGGGCAAGGGAGGTGATCCTGCCCCTCTACTCTGCACTGTGAGGCCTCACCTGGAGTACTGTGTCCGGATGTGGAGTCATCAGAACCGGAGAGACATGGATCTGTTGGAGCGCGTCCAGAGGGCGGCCACAAAAATAATCCAAGAGATGGAACACCTCTCCTATGAGGACAGGCTGAGAGAGCTGGGGCTGTTCAGCCTGGAGAAGAGAAGGCTGCGAGGTGACTTGATAGCAGCCTATCTAAAGAGGGGTTATAAGAAAGAAAGGGACAGGCTCTTTATCAAGATCTGTTGTGATAGGACAAGGGGAAATGGTTTCAAAAGAAAAGAGGGGTGATTTAGATTGGATATAAGAGAAAAGCTTTTCACAATAAAGGTAGTGAAGCATTGGAACAAGTTACCCGGAGATGTGGTGGAAGCCCCAGCCCTGGAGACATTCAAGGTCAGGCTGGATGAGGTTCTGAGCAATCTGATCTAGCTGTGGATATCCCTGTTCATTGCAGGGGAGTTGGACTAGATGGCCTTTAAGAGTCCCTTTCAACTCAAACGATTCTACAATTTATTATGTGATTCTATTTGCAAGTGATGGTTTGGATGTAATGAAATCTCCTCAAGCAAACTGTTTTCAAAAGCATTTACTTAATATGAAGAACTATTTTCAAGATTAACTGATTTCAGAAGTTTTTTTCCTATCCTAAATAGGAGAAATATTTCAGAAATTAGGCAATTTCAACATGTAGTCTACTTGGAGTCAAATGAAAATAAAAACCATGAAACCTAGCACTTCTAAATTTAATTCAAATACAAACAAATCTTTTATGTCCAGTTTGCCATAGTATGTATTTTTGTCTGAATGATATACATAAAATATTTTTATGGAATTCTTCCTTCTGAAAATGCTTTAATTTAAATTCATTCAGTACTGTGCTTGCTCTGCATGACAATTTATTTGTACGTCTAAAAACAGCTTTTGAGTTTTATTGTTATGTTTATTTTTTCTTAAGTGCACTTCACAGGATTTGAGACAATAATTATTAGAGTCAGGGTACTTGACTGGAATTTATCAGTTCTCTTACTGTATAGTAGAGATCTCAGATCATAGAACAGGTTTTATTTTGCACTTGGCTGAAATATAAAAGAGAAAAATAACAAAAGCCAAGCTGATTAGGATCACTTTATTTTAATTTTTCTTCACATCTGTTTTTATGAAAGTAAAAGCTGATGCAAAAGTATTATTAATCGATCAGAGCATAAGCTGCCTAAAAGTCACTGTTGAAAGCTGAACAGACTTTAACAATTTCCTTTCCCCCATTTTTGTTCTTCTTTACTTCCAAGTGACTGGCTATACTGAAAAGAAATTGTTTTACAGGGTGCAAGGCTATTAAGGAATACTTTGCTTGTAGCAAAGAGGTCTTAAACTTTTTCCATGTTCTGACAAATAATCCAACTTACTATATTACATGTATGACCATGCACAGAGATTACATTACAAAGCAGTTAGCAACAAATTTTTAAGGAAATTGAATTAATTTGTTGCATGCTTTTTAGGTTTCCAGATATGGTTACTGAAGCAGAATGCAATAAAGTTTTTGTTCCAAAGGTACAACTTTTAACTTTTTTGTTAACATACAATTATTGTAAATGAAATATTTTGCATAATGTCCATCAAATTCACAAATGGAACTGAAACTCTATACTCAGATAGCCTCTAGCGGTCTAGGATACAATTTTCAATTACATAGACCTTAACTGAAGTTTCTAAAGCTTTAAAGGTAACTATCAACCAGGATTTCATGCATTATGTAAGCTGGACATCCATGGACAAATCAAAGCTGAATAATGAATGATACTATTGACTGTAGAATCTTGTGTCATTCACTGCAGAAATTCACTGTTATGTAGAAAGTGTGATTGGTGACTGTGAAAAACTGTCCTATGAGTAATAAAGCTAAATGTTACCTTCAAGAGTCAGAGATTCAGAAATCCTTGGCTATGCCATAAGATTGCTTTGAATTGCTGAGGAGTTGTATTAAAATTTTTATTCTGCATTCTTTTACTTCAAAATTGTTGGAAAATGGATTTTGAACAGCTATAGCCCTGTCCATCCATGACTTCTCAAGCAAAATCAGTGGACACTTTTAGTTTGATCTCTCACTATTTTAGTTCCTTATTTTTAATAGTAAACCTTCAAATTAGATCACAATATTAGAGTGAAAGTGTATAGATATTAATAAAATTTCAAATATGGCAGTGGTGATACTGGTAGAAAAGCTCATTATACCTTTTTACTGAGGATGTTGTTGTGTTGAGAGACATGGTTTAGTGGCATTATTGGTGGTAGGTGGACGGTTGGACTGGATGATCTTGTAGGTCTTTTCCAACCTAGCTAATTCTATGATTCTATGATTCTATGATTTAATGGCTTGCACTAAGAAGAGCACAGGTCTTCATGAAGGCCAGTAAGAACAAGCAAAATATTAAATAGCTGCTCGTTAAGTGAACACTTTCCATTTTGTGTCTCCATCAGGTTTCATTGAAAAATATTTTACTAACTGTAACTAAATGTTCTCTGTAGTACATATACGAAGGAGAGCTGAATTATGAATGCATAAGCAGCCTTGGAAAGCTTAATTTTGTATGCTAATTTTTTAGCATCTGTTTTGCAGGTGTTATATGCATATGGACATGTCCGTAAGATGTTACATTATTTGCTTAGTATGCAAATGTCATCTATTACTGTAGAAATATGCTGGAGACAGTCATAGTAGACTAAGAAAATAGCATATTTTATTATACTAAAGAAGTCTTACAGAAAATTAGAGAAATAAGTTGACCCATCCAGTTACGGAGTGTTTTATTCCTTCAGGAAAATCTACTTGATATATATTCTGGTTGAAGTTTTTGATAAATAGGCAAAAAGAGATAAGTGTTTTTTTCTAAGACTAAACCCAGAAGGAATCTCAGAGAAGAAATCTAGACTCCGTTCAAAGTCAGTAGCAATTTTTTTCAT
Source organism: Numida meleagris (assembly GCF_002078875.1). Lineage (NCBI taxonomy): Eukaryota > Metazoa > Chordata > Aves > Galliformes > Numididae > Numida > Numida meleagris. The sequence continues at coordinate 19,755,826 of NC_034409.1, read as the reverse complement.
TTGCTTTTGTTTGCAAGAATATAACCTCAATTACTTTAAATAGAAGAAATTGATTATTCTTTATTTGTTGCTTTGCAAATAAACCAAGTAAGTGCTGACTATGCTGTGGAACAGTTGGGAAAAACAGATGCTCATATTAAATAAAAAAAATGAATGAGCACTACGTAATTATTGTGCAACTTTCTAGCAGCACATTGTGATTTTACTATGAAAACATTATACTTCCAATGCAAGCACTGCATATTAATCTTTTAATGTCTTTGAAGGATTTTGAAGAGCTACTGAAGTGCTGATCACTAATAATAATTTACCCAACATGAAGTTTTACTGTATGCCAGACATAAGCATGATTGCATAGTTGTATCAAAAACTTGCTAAAACTGTAATTACAGTGAAAGAAGTAAAGTGGACAGTTGCCCAGTAGATACTAAAGACCTTACTTAGTATGTCACACTTGTGAGACTGAAGACTTTTTCTTAGCTAGTGAAAAAAGTATATTTTCATATGCATTGAATGGTAACAGTCAAGCTTTTTTTTAACTCAAGGAGTTGGAATATGTGTTAAATTAAACAATACACCAACAACCTTTGGATGCTCTTCTCCAGCAAGCCAGTGAAAAAAGAATGACTAGTAAATTAGACAGTTTTAGACACTGAGATATCACTGAATTCAAGCTCACTAAAATGACTCAATGCCATTTTTAAAAGTTCATTTAGATGTATCTTAACTAAAAGTATACACAATTTTTTAAAGAAAATATGAATTTTAAGGGAGGATAATCTTGAAACTATAAACGAAAAAGCCCAAAACAAAATGTGAGCTATTAATCTTTACAAGGCATAATCAAAACTCTGACAAAATGTTTTCCAATTTCCCTTTTAGTTTTTTAAATTTTATTTATTAAATTCTCAATCAGATAATAACATACATTGCTGGAAAAATGATACTGAACTGGTACTGATAAAATTAGACACTGCATGCATTTTTTTTGCAAAGCATACCTGCCTATGCACTGAGCTTGTTATATTTATTGACAGCTGCTCTTCCATGCTTGAGTCTGTCAGAAACCTTTGATTTAGCTGTCAGATACTCATTCATTCATTTACTTACTATGGTTACTTAATCTAATCGTGATATTCTTTTCATGTTTCCTCGTTTGCTTAATTGAGGTCATTATCCCTCAGTATATCTTACATGAAAATTATGATGGCATTGGTAATGTTGGCAATATTGCAAACAGCAGCATTAAGTACTGGATGAAGGTAAAGAGTGGAAATGGCACATAATGCATTTACTACAGATATAGTGGTCAAGGTTATTGGTTTCAATAATGACAAAAATATGGAAACCCACAAAAATACTATAAGTTTTGAAAAAATAACAATAAAATTGTTAAATCTTCATGGAATGTCTTATTGAACTGTTAACATACTATAGATTGTCATTTGAATGACATACAGTTTGATGTTAGTGGCTGGCATATACAAAGTGTTTTAAAGAAAACAATTGTTTTACACTGCTTCCAATGCCTTCAAGCTTGAAATAGTGAGTCATTATGGAAAAAGGAATTCAGTAACAGAAAGAAAGTGATTTTATTTGTCACATCTTCAACAACTAAAGATGTTTCATTGTTAAATAAAGCATTTAAATTACTGAAAAGTAAGTGGCATGAACAAGTAATTTTATAAAGTATAAAATTCAAATGTAAATCTGAAATATTTTTTTAATCAGTTAGGATTTTTTTTTTTTTTGGTGTATAAGGTGAGATACCATCAAACTCTGCTCTAGACTAGGGAAAGGCTAAAAAATACACTTATAAGTCGATGTTATTAAACTGCTTTCTTATCTATATTGTTATCGATATTGTTATCCATATTATTTTAGGATTACTCCTTCCCTCTTCTGAAGGGGATGGCAAAGGTTTCATCTATCATGAGCAGACAAAGACCACCATAGATACAGAAAAAAAAATAGTGGAGTTAAGGAGAGATCTGATAGAATATCTAGCATTAATAGTCAGTAAAGACAAATTTAATTGTTAGAAATCTAAGACGATAGTAGCAAGCAGAAGTGAGTAAAAAAAGGAAATAAGGAAATTGAAGTCTGACTAAGGAAGAACATGAATAATTTCGAAAATGTTTCTTCCACTGAACTGTAGAGCCTAAGTATTTTGTTGCTTCTTTGACAAGGCAGACATCCTGGTGGGGGTCTGTTATAGACCGCCTAACCAGGATGAAGAGACAGATGAGGCGTTCTATGAACAGCTGGCTGAAGTTGCGCAATTGCCAGCCCTTGTCCTCATGGGGGACTTCAGCTTCCCTGATATATGGTGGGAATACAACACAGTGCAGAAGAAGCAGTCTAGGAGGTTTCTAGAGTGTATGGAAGATAACTTCCTTCTGCAGCTGGTCAGAGAACCTACCAGGGGAGGCGCCCTGCTAGACCTGCTGTTTACAAACAGGGAAGGTCTGGTGGGAGATGTGGAAGTAGGGGGCTGTCTTGGACATAGCGACTATGAAATGGTAGAGTTCTCAATTCTTGGTGGAACCAGGAGAGGGGACAGCAAAACTGCTACCTTGGGCTTTCGGAGGGCAGACTTTGAATTGTTCAGGAGACTGGTAGGGAGGGTCCCTTGGGAATCGGTCCTGGAGGGTAAAGGGTCCAGGAAGGCTGGTTGCTCCTCAAGAAGGAAGTCCTGAAGGCGCAGGAACAGGCTGTCTCCCTGAGCCGCAAGATGAGCTGGTGGGGAAGGAGACCGGCGTGGATGAACAGGGAGCTTTTCCTGAGGCTCCAGGAGAAAAAGAGAATCTACCTCCTGTGGAAGAAGGGACAGGCAACTCGGAAAGAGTACAAAGAGGTTGTTAGGATGTGCAGGGAGAAAATTAGAAAGGCAAAGGCCCAGCTCAAACTAAGCTTGGCTGCTGGGATAAAAGGGAACAAGAAACTCTTCTACAAATATATTAACAGTAAGAGGAGGACCAAGGAGAATCTCCATTCTTTACTGGACGCGGCTGGGAATGTGGCCACTGAGGACAATGAAAAGGCTGAGGTTCTCAATGCCTTCTTTACGTCTGTCTTTAAAAGCCAGACCAGTTATCCTCAGAGTACTCTACTCTCTGACATGGAAGTCTTGGATGGGGAGTGGAACACACCCCCCACGATTCAGGAGGAAACAGTCAGAGACCTACTACTCCACCTGGACTGCCACAAGTCCATGGGGCCGGACGAGATCCATCCGAGAGTACTGAGGGAGCTGGCGGAGGAGATAGCCAAGCCACTTTACATCATCTATCAGCGTTCCTGGTCAACTGGAGAGGTCCCAGAGTACTGGAGACTTGCCAGTGTGACTCCCATCTACAAGAAGGGTCGGAAGGAGGATCCGGGGAACTACAGGCCTGTCAGCCTGACTTCAGTGCCAGGGAAGCTTATGGAGCAGATCGTCCTGAGGGAGATCACATAGCATTTGCAGGACAACTGGTGGATCAGGCCCAGAGAGTGGTGGTGAGTGGAGTTAAATCCAGCTGGCAACTGGTCACAAGTGATGTTCCCCAGGGGTCGGTGCTGGGGCCTGTCCTTTTCAATATCTTTATTGATGACCTGGATGTGGGCGTTGAGAGTGCCCTCATTAAGTTTGCAGACGACACCAAGCTGGCAGGAAGTGTCGATCTGCCTGGGGGTAGAGAGGTCCTACAGAGAGATCTGGACAGGCTGGATCTCTGGGCTGAAGCCAATGGGATGAGGTTCAACAAGACCAAGTGCCGGGTCCTGCACTTTGGCCACAACAACCCCAGGCAATGCTACAGGCTTGGGGCAGAGTGGCTGGAAGGTTGTGTGGAGGAAATGGACCTGGGGGTTTTGGTCAATGCTTGGCTGAGCATGAGCCAGCAGTGTGCCCAGGTAGCCAAGAAAGCCAATGGCATCCTGGCTTGTATCAGAAATAGCGTTGCCAGTAGGAGTAGGGAAGTCATTGTCCCTCTGTGCTCAGTACTGGTGAGGCCGCACTTTGAGTACTGTGTCCAGTTGTGGGCCCCTCACTGCAAGAAAGACATTGAGGCCCTGGAGCATGTTCAGAGGAGGGCGACAAACCTGGTGAGGGGTCTGGAGCGCAGGCCTGATGAGGAGCGGCTGAGGGAGCTGGGATTGTTCAGTCTGGAGAAGAGGAGGCTCAGGGGAGACCTCATAGCTCTCTGTAACTACCTGAAGGGAGGTTGTAGTGAGCTGGGGATCAGCCTCTTCTGTCTTGTAACTAGTGGCAGGACGAGGGGGAATGGCCTCAAGTTGCGCCAGGGGAGATTTAGGCTGGACATTAGGAAATACTACTTTTCTGAAAGAGTGGTCAGGTGCTGGAAAGGGCTGCCCAGGGAGGTGGTTGAGTCACCGTCCCTGGCGGTGTTCAAGAAACATTTAGATATAGTGTTGAGAGACATGGTTTAGTGGTGTTATTGGTGGTAGGTGGATGGTTGGACTGGATGATCTTGTAGGTCTTTTCCAACCTAGCAAATTCTATGATTCTATTACTCTATGGTTCTGTCTTGAAGTCTTCGATCTTCTGGGTTTTTTGTTTGTTTGTTTGGTTGGTTGTTTTTTTTTTTTTTTTTTTTTTTTTTTTTTTTTCTGAAAATAGCTAAGAGATAAGTGGATATACCAGGGGAAGTCTTAATGTTTTCGTTTCTTCTTAGTATGGTCTTTTCCTAAATGCTTGTTATTAGAAATAAACTACTGGATGAAGATTATTAGCAATCTGGTCCACCATAACTGTTCTTATGTTCCTTGGTCTTTCAGGATTTTCCTGAGTTGATTAACGTTGGTAACTGTCATATATACAGACCTTGCCACCTCATTATTCCTTCCTGTTACATCAGTATGCTTAGCTCTATGTAAAAGAAATTAAAGGTTGGACAATTCAACCTTTTTTCTTTTTTCTTTTCCCCTTTCTTGATGAAATTTGAACTTCTTTTCTATCTCTTACCAGAGCTTTAAATTATGATGGCACTTTTCCAGTAAAGAAATTGGTACTTAGCTTCCCTAACCAGATAAAGTGTTACCAGACTTGTTTAGTTTACTTATTTGTTTACAAACATAGGCAAATCTTGCAGACCAAAAAGTCACTGTACTCATGTGTGAAGTCCAGATTTTTTATCTTGCTCATACCAAAAAGTTCTATAAATTATATTTTAAATATTATTTCAACAAACATACCTGTTATCTAAAGAAAACTTGTCTTTGTTCAGTGTCTGATCTCCCACAAAGCAGTTACGTGGACAGATAGATAAATTTCACTTCCTGAAACACTCACATAGGTTTAAAGATTCAAAACTGAAAAAGACTTTAATGAGACAGTGCAAACTCTTGTTATATACTCATTGCCTTCAGTCTCAGACTCCAGGACTCAGATATATGTGCTCTCCAGTGCTGCTGCTTCTCATCAGTTTATCAGTTTTTCTGAGTGTCTTTTTTTCTGATAGTACCTGAACTATATTTGTTTTTGAGGAGTGATCTTCTATAACAGTAGAAATCCTTTATTTTTTCTGCAATGTGCTTTTTAATTGCTACTCTCTGGTACTCATGCAAACTTACCAATTAATTCCCTAGAAGCTTTCTTGTTTACCTTTTAGCACAAAAGTATTATTTATTTTTCTCTATTTCACTATTTGCTGTTCATAAGTCATCTCTCTGACTTTTTATCTTCTGTTTTATGTGTGCCATTAGTTGAATTCCATATTCTGAGAGATATCTGACTGGAGTAATCTTTAGAGAGTTCCCTATTACCCACACTATTCAAAATGTAGGCACCCAAATTTTTAACTGCTTGCCAATGCTGTAGACTCTTTGCTGTTTATTATCTGTAGTTACCACACATCCAGTTTGATCTTACAGTCTTTCAGGATACCAGAATCATTACTTCTCTAGACACAAAAAATGTGTTGAGCATGGAAGAACTATGAGTGCAAGCTATGCATTAGAACTACATGCTAATATGAAACCATAGGTATTTTCTTCATTCCCTAATGTATTATTCATGAAAATTCTTTAAAGATGCATCATTTTGAGGAGTACTCTTTTTCACATTTAAAGAAACAGTTGTTTCCAACACAAGCTCTACTGACAGTGATCATTGGTTTCTGTCTGGAAGGGCTGTTCTATTTTATTGATCCAAATAGTGGATAGCTTGAACTGAATCAGTAGATTTCATCAAATCCACTAGAATTTCTCCAAATAAGCATATTCTGACTCTGCAGGTTGTCCACTAACTGATTCATTAATTAGAACATGGCAGAGCACTACCTTCTGTTGCAAAGCAAAGTTTATTATGACTGAAGATAATTAAACAGATAAGTATAAAATCACTCAAGGCTCCATAAAAATGCTTCCCTAGAGAATTTCCTTGCTTGGATATCTTAAATTAGAAGGACAAACAAAATTATTTCTAACCTCAACATTTTATTTTCAAGAAAATAATCTTTTATGCAGATCTAGGAAAAAAATGATTCAGAGTGCAGACGACGTTAAGCTGAAATAAAACATTGACTGCTGAAACCTTTTTTCTTCACATTTTATTGTGCTGGCCATAGTTCTACTGGCTACATCTACACCAGTAAATTAAATGATCCGTGGATCTTTCTATGGACCTGAGGCCAGCTGGCACTGCACTGCTCATATCAATTGAAAGAGCTAAGCTCTCTTCCCTCCTAGAACAGAGTAGAACAGAACAGTCCAAATGGCCTATTAGGAATGATCTCCTGTCCCTGGTGACCCCCTAACTATGCCCAAACACAGTTGACACAGATCAAAACCAAGTTAGGGATCATGCTAACAACTAACAATATAGTCAGTCAAAGTGAGTGCTTGAACCCATGCCTGAACTGTTCAGTTTCCCAATACAAACATAACCATTGTGTTTCCAACAGGATTGAACAAATGATTCTTTTAATATATTCACAGTTTCTTGGGAGAGAAAAAAAAAAAAAAAAAAAAAAAAGCACTTAATTCTTCCTGGGAAACAGAAAAATCCAAAAAGATGAAATGGAACAACTTTTCTGATATTATGTCAAGCAGGTAAGCCATCAGTTTCTCAATAATTACTTATAAACTGCATGCAAAACCCTACGAGAGCATCAATTGCAGAGCATATATTCCCTAATCCTAACAGCATATATTTGTATATTTGTATATTTTCTGCTGCTGCTACCTACAACTATGAAGAATCTAAATTCAGACAGCAGTTCAGCTGGAAACATTGTCAAGGAGTTGTGGGAATAACAGGTCCACTATCTGTAAAGTAAATTACCAGTCAACAGATGATCTGCCAAAAGCTGGTGGTTGTGGAGACCAGAGATGAGGTTTAGTGCATCCAACCCACATCTTCTCTGCCCAGAATTGACACCGCTATGAACTGACAGCTCCAGCAGGGCATTATTCAATAAAGTGAGCTGCACCTTAGGACTTATTCCATTTTACATGGGGCTCAATGAAGGTCTCTCAGAGCTGATCAAAATACTCAATTTCAGACTGATAACATAATAAAAACAAGCAACTATAGTTCAATGCTTACTAGGACATGAAAGAAAGGAATAAAACGTGCAGACTTCTCTAAATTTCATCATGTTTCAAGATCTTCAAGAGAAGAACTTTATATTAAGGATAGATAAAATACTTGATTATAAATGGATCTGGATGGGAAATAGCTTTTCCAGGATGTAAAACACTGAGATGGATCTTTTTTTTCCAGTGAGAACAAAGTGCAGAACACCTCACAAAGCTTTAGAGATGAGGAAGCTTATGTAAGAAGAGTTAATGGCTAGGGCACGTAGACAAGGCGAGATTTAAGAACATACTATGATGCTGACAGAAGGAATGTCAGCTTGCACGTCATACCTTAGGCATATGTCATAACCATCAGACTACTGGCTCTTTCACATTTGGCCAAAAAATGTTTCCCCATTAAAAAAAAAAATTTTCTGATGTACCGCTGAAAGTACTAAATTTCTATTGTGAAATTTAATTTACCTGAACTGGTATTTTTCAACCAGAAATAATCTTGCCTTTCTCTAGTAATAGGTCTTCATTATTTTAGGTTGTTAGAAGAATTTCACTATGTGAAGTACATTGTTGCTTATATTTTCTTTTGAAACTCTGAAAAAAATTGATTAATTATAAATGTCAACACAATCAACTGCTAATTTCTTTAATGTTGTGCGGTATGAAAATAATTAGAATAGCAAGGGAACTGTTAGTTCTCTTAGTGTTCCCCATGTGCTAAACGTTATCAAAGCCCGTGAAGAAAGAATCATAGAATCATAGAATCATAGAATCATAGAATTTGCTAGGTTGGAAAAGACCTACAAGATCATCCAGTCCAACCATCCACCTACCACCAATAACACCACTAAACCATGTCTCTCAACACTATATCTAAATGTTTCTTGAACACCGCCAGGGACGGTGACTCAACCACCTCCCTGGGCAGCCCTTTCCAGCACCTGACCACTCTTTCAGAAAAGTAGTATTTCCTAATGTCCAGCCTAAATCTCCCCTGGCGCAACTTGAGGCCATTCCCCCTCGTCCTGCCACTAGTTACAAGACAGAAGAGGCTGATCCCCAGCTCACTACAACCTCCCTTCAGGTAGTTACAGAGAGCTATGAGGTCTCCCCTGAGCCTCCTCTTCTCCAGACTGAACAATCCCAGCTCCCTCAGCCGCTCCTCATCAGGCCTGCGCTCCAGACCCCTCACCAGGTTTGTCGCCCTCCTCTGAACATGCTCCAGGGCCTCAATGTCTTTCTTGCAGTGAGGGGCCCACAACTGGACACAGTACTCAAAGTGCGGCCTCACCAGTACTGAGCACAGAGGGACAATGACTTCCCTACTCCTACTGGCAACGCTATTTCTGATACAAGCCAGGATGCCATTGGCTTTCTTGGCTACCTGGGCACACTGCTGGCTCATGCTCAGCCAAGCATTGACCAAAACCCCCAGGTCCATTTCCTCCACACAACCTTCCAGCCACTCTGCCCCAAGCCTGTAGCATTGCCTGGGGTTGTTGTGGCCAAAGTGCAGGACCCGGCACTTGGTCTTGTTGAACCTCATCCCATTGGCTTCAGCCCAGAGATCCAGCCTGTCCAGATCTCTCTGTAGGACCTCTCTACCCCCAGGCAGATCGACACTTCCTGCCAGCTTGGTGTCGTCTGCAAACTTAATGAGGGCACTCTCAACGCCCACATCCAGGTCATCAATAAAGATATTGAAAAGGACAGGCCCCAGCACCGACCCCTGGGGAACATCACTTGTGACCAGTTGCCAGCTGGATTTAACTCCACTCACCACCACTCTCTGGGATCGGCCCTCCAGCCAGCTCCTTATCCAGCACAGAGTGTACCTGTCCAAGCCACGGGCTGCCAGCTTCTCCAGGAGTATACTGTGGGAGACAGTGTCAAAGGCTTTGGTGTCAAAGAAGATCTTCGTCTTTTCATATAATACATTCATGGAATGTAATGAGTTGTATGTACAGCTTGATGACACATGAAATTCAGTAAATACTATCTAATACATATTCCTGTAAATAATCTGTACAAATTAATGGGTTCTAAATTAACTGAAGCCACTCTGAGAGAAATTATATATATAAAATCAGGGAATAAATGTGAAGCATACATATATATATATATATATATATATACATATTTAAAAAAATTTAAAATTTAAAAATTAAAAAAATATTTCTGGAGTAATACAGGGATCCTAAGAGTTATTGTACTGGAAGCTGAAGTGAGCTTAACTGGAAATGAGTGCCAAAAGCAGCCCATTGTGACTGACCCAGAGGGTCTGTTCATCCTTGGTATAAATTATTTCAGGACAGGGTACTTTAAGGACCCAAAGCAGTATTGGTGGGCTTTTGCTATAGGAGATGGAGGACATTAAACAGCTATTTACCTTGCCTGGTCTTTCAGAGGACCATTCTGTTGAGGAGCTGCTAAGAATAAATATATAATATATATGTACACACACACATTTCCTTTATGATATGGGCCCATGATGTCATAAGGGGATGTTGGTGGGATGGCAGCAGAGGCTGAACCTTCCCACCAATATTTCATTACATTTAGTTGCCATGTAACAGATGACAGTGAAAGATGGACTGTGTGGGCAACATTTTCCAAGCAGCTATGCCATCACAGCAGCTGTGAAATAGTGGGTCACCTCCACTGCTGCAGATTTTTACAAGTGCAGCATGCAGACTCTTGTTCATTGCTGGCAAAAATGCACAGCTAATGGTGGTGACTATGTTAAAATATAGTGTTTAGTTAATAGCTGAAAATTTGTTTTATCAAATAATATTATTTTGCTCTTAGTATCTGTTGTAGTTTCCATGGAAATTGATAGGAGGTGCTACATTTGGAGCGACCTAAGTATGTGTGTGTATATATATTATATATGTTTATATATATGTATCTACATAAACTAGGGAACCAATGTGAACTCATTATTTGATATAGCTGTATTAACTCTTCGTATTGCAGCAGAGCTTGTAGATGCTGATTGGGCCTCTACGTGCTCATGTGTTTCTCAGAGAACGAAAAATTTCTGTAGCCTGAAAGACCTTGCAAACCAAGTGTAACAACAGACAAGCAGATATAGGAGAACAAGGAAACAATGAAGCAATATTGATTGGAAGGATAAGCAATGGTGTCAGATTAATTGACCTTTGCACATTGTGCCATTGTGCATTGGTGGTCAGAAAGGAAACAACATGTTGGCGTGCATAATGCCATTGCACAAATCAATGAGTTCTAATCTTCCTGTCTCAAAGGTTGGAGTAAAACCAGAAGGAATTCAGAGTTAGATGACAGAAATGATTTAAAAAAACAAAAACAAAACAAAACAACAAACACAGAAATGTGGGATTCAGAGGCTGGGAATAGCTTAGATGGAGAAACATTATTTCAATATGTGTACATATTAATGACAGGCAAAGTTGACGTCAAGTGTATGTCCCTAATTAGCTATTCTACTTATGTAGAACATAGCAGACAAATAAAAATACATTTAAATTGTAATTTTCCTCACACACTGTATACTTAGGAGATTGTCTGTTGTCTGATGTACCTGTGACCAAGCCTTGAGTCATATTCAAACTGGAACTGCAGGTTAATTTAGATAATGACATGTGTAAACATAATTTTCTTCTTTTAATGGAATGCACATCTCTGTGTAGCTAGTCACTGACAAACCACTAGCTCATGAAAAATAGGAAAATATTTTCCTGATGGACAGTTTAGTCTGTAATTGTTCAGCACTCGGTTTCTTGCTGCTGTATCTGAAGCATTTACTGCTAACTACCCACTGTGAAAAAAAGGACATTGTGTTAGATTGGTATAATCTAGAGCAGCAATTGCTGTGACCTTTAATGAGAAACCTAAAGTGTAAGAATTGAGATTATAATGTATACCTGTAAATAATTGGCAACATTTTGTTTTTAAGTGAGCATTTGGTTCTCAGTTCTTACTCAGCATGTGAGGGTAGCTGCAGTAGGACTAGTAAGAACATTTTCAGGGTTGCCTTTCCCTCTCTCTCCTCTAGTCCTGAGGAAGAGAGGAGGGGAAAACAGCAATGTTGAGCTGAATTAGCTACAAATGGTTCAGCTAACTTCAAGAACAATTAGAAATTGCACAATGAATAATGCAGTGTTTTGTCACTTCAGGGGCTTCCTGTTCTGCCTTTATAATTCAGAGCCCTTCCTTCCCTCCCCCTACTTGTTAAGAAGAAATCCTAGCCGGAGAGGCAACCTCCAGAGACTGCCTGCCCTATTTAACATGCAGGTGGCATTTCCAAGGGGCTCGCAGAATGTTCGCTGGAAGCATGTTGGCTGCACTCACGTGGGACCTCTATGGTGTACAAGTCCTGGCCACCCTCACACAAATGCAGAACATAAGAAGGGATTTCCTGTTAAAATGTGTTTTTTTTTTTTTTCTTTCTTATTCCTTACATTGGGGAATGGAATGTAATATGAAATTAAAGGCAAATAGTATTATCTAATAATCCTGAAGAGCTAATAAATCACTGCAGGGCTTCTTTATCTTTTTTTTTTCCTTTTTCTTTTTTCCCCTCCAGCAGGGAAAACTGTTACTCAGTAACAACAAAGTCAGGAGGAGACAGGAAGAATGAGTAAGAGATAAGTGGGCAGACAGGCACATAGTATAAGCACAACAGTTTTCTAGCACTTTGTGTGAGGAGCTGAAGACCTCTTGCTGTCCTTCAAAGGAAATTGCAGGCATTCAGTGCTGTTTAAATGTACAAACAAACAAATAAACAAACAAAAAATCCCGTCTGCACGAAAAGCCTTCTCTGCTCTTGCTGCCACTGTCAATATGAGCACTGCATTCTGGTGACAAAACATTGCTCGAAGAAAACCTGTACTGAAAGAAAAGCTTTAAAATAGGCTTCCAAGGACAACATATTGTTTCTGTTCAGAATAGAACTGTGCTTTTAAAAAGTCAGGGTTTGCAAGTCAGTGTATTTATAATGCCATGATTTATTATTGCAGTCTTAGAATTTATATACACAGCACTACAAATTAAGATATAAGAGAATAACTAATACAGGCAAATGAGTACTAATATATATATATTTCTTTTATAAATGGTACATGAAGTCAGCACATCTTCTAGCATGGTTCAAAGAAGTATTTGGGCCAAATTATGATTTCTAACAAGAATAACTCCAAAATCACCACACCTGTCTGTTGCAGTGGAGATACTAGTAAACATGTATTCAATCAAGTATTTTTCTGTCAGGAAAGAATTACTCTTCTTCGTATACTAATAAAATGATCTGCCTTACTGAATGCCGCTTTAGGACACCTATTGCACAGGGAATAAGATGTAGATTCTAGTCTGATCATAAATCAGGGCAAATAAACTCTCTTAGTACCTCTTTTAGAGTCCTAGCTTTCCAATGTGTCTTTTTAGCAAAGCACTCAGGGCAAATTATCTTTAGCAAAGCACTCATGGCAAATACCACAAACTGTGGTTTGCTGAAGTATGTCAGAGACATAGTTTCACTAACTAAATCTGGATCGCCTCCCCTTTTCTTCCAGATGAAAACTCTCACATGGTGTATGGTTCTCATCCAAATCATAGACTTCATCCCATTAAAAACCATACACACAGGAAAGAGAATTGATTTTCGTAGAATAGTCCCTGAGGTGTCTGATTGCTTGGTGGTACAGCGGGGGGTGGGGTGCAGAAAAATGGGCAGGAACATGGTGAAGAGTGGAGTGGGTCAAAGATTTCAGATCAGCTTCCAATGTCAGGCATCTGCACCCTCAGATTTTTCCTTTTGTATTTTTCCAGCACTCCGGTGTTCCTAACACACCAAGTAAAGGCACAGGATGATTATTGCTTGTATTCTCCATTGAGCTGAACATTAGTTTTGTTTTGATGATGGAGTAAAAGTTGTAATCTGAATATACGTCTGTGGCCTGTCAGCCCTGTATTTAGCAAGATGTCATTCTATATAAAATGGCCCTCTCCCATATTTAGATGTCTATCAGTAATGTGAAGATGCTTCAGCCAGATAGTAGAGAATAACATATGTTTTAAACATTTATTTACTGATAATTTTGCTGAATTTTTGTATTGCAACACTTCTGCAGATAAGGCTATAAGAGTAGGTTTTTCCATGAACTACAGAGCAGATGAAATTAGTCATTAGCTGTGACTACCCAAAGCTGTGCACATTTTCGTTTGCCAGTCAGCATGCTTGGCTGACTGGCCAATAGGTACATGTATTCTGCTGCCAAAACAAGATGTATAACAGATGAATTCTGCCTGTCTTCCCCTTCCTGGCACTCTCCTCTAGTCAGCCAACACTCTTCATGAAACTTGCAGGAATTTCATTATCTTTGATACTTCAAATCCTCTTTCCAGTGTGCTCAAAATTAATCAATAATGAAAATGTGATAGTCTGACAAATAACTGTCCGAAATAGATCAGTGGTATAAGCCTTATGAAACCATTGTCAAAATACAAGTTGAAAAAAAATGTAGGGAAGAGACTTTCTTCTAACTGCAGGTGTATTCTACATTGCTGCTAAGAATAGAAATATATATTTTTTGTGATTCTTGAAACACCTGAGAGGAAAGCTTTGTGAAACAATCTGGCTTTGAAAAGATATTCAGTATCTTTTGTTTCAGGGTATTACTTCCATGTCTTTTTTGTTCATGCAATTTTATGAAAGTTTATCCACTTCCTAGGTCTTCTACTGCAGATCACTTAACTTTAGGCAATGATTATATTATTATGCTAATATTGTTTTAATATGCTATTAATCAACACTATGTAAATATTTCATAAGCTAATTGCCTGAAATTATACAGGCCATAAAAATCTTACAAGAGAAGCTCCACATGCATAAGGGCAATGTAGTCTGCTCACCTGCTCTGAAAGGTTTTATGCTCCCTAGCTTGGTTTCCATACATAATATGGTTTGAGAAAAGATTTTGATTCTTCCTACAAAGACTACCCTTCTCATACATCTACAGCTATTTTGGCTATAACACTGCTGTCTGATGACTGACCATCCAGTCTAATTCTAAGTTATGCTACACTGTGTGAAAACACCATTGTGGAAGTGGATCTGCGTGTTCTGGTTGATGGCAAGTTGAACATGAGTCAGCATTGTGCCCTGGGGTACATCAGGTCCATCACTGCCAGCTGGGTGAGGGAAGTGATTGTCCTGCTCTTCTCTGCACTGGTGTAGCCTCGCCTTGAACACTCTGTGCAGGTTTAGGCACCAAAATATAAAGACATAAAACTATTAAAGAGCATCTAAAGGAGGGCTACAGAAGTGGTGAAGGGTCTGGAGGGCAAGACAAATGAGGAGCAGCTGAAGTCCCTTGGTTTGTTCAGCTCAGAGAAGAGGAGGCTGAGGGGAGGCCTTAAGGTGGACTACAGCTCCTCATGAGGGTGGTGGAAGGGCAGCACTGAGCTCTCCTCTCTGGTGACCAGTGATACAACCTTAAGGAGTGGCATGGAGCTGTGAGAGGGGAAGTTCAGGTTGTGCATTAGGAGAAGGTTCTTCTTTACCACTGGGGCACTGGAACAGGCTCCCCAGGGCAGTGGTCATGGCACCAAGCCTCCCGGAATTCGAGAAGCATTTGGACAACTTTCCCAAAAATACGGTTTAATTTTGAGTTGTCTTGTGTGGAGCCAGGAGTTGGTGTCAATGATCCTTATGGATCTCCTCCAATTCAGGATATTCTGTGATTCTACTCTATGACTCTATGTTTCTGTGATTCTTGCTTGTATTTCTGGTTGTCAGAAGGTATGTTGGTATTTAAACTGTATTTAAAAATAATTAATAATTTTCTAGATTTTTCCTTTATTTTCTCATCTACATTTATTTTATGTGTATATTAATATCTATTTACATTCCATCGTTCTGTGTCATGTTTGCATATTGCTCATTACAATAGGCGTGGATTTAGTCCATGATAGATATGTCATTATATGAATACAGCATGGTGATAGTGGACAAAGAAGGGTAGGATAAAATAAAAACCCTAGTGCTGCTAAAAGATAGAAAAATTCTCATCCATTTTTTCCACAGACATATCTACATATATCTACATATATACATATGTATATACATTATATGTGTATATACATTATATACTATTATATATAAATTACATATGTAATATATATATGTGTATATATATGTTTGTGTATGTATGGGAGAAAAATATACTTGATATCCTTCACTTTTCTTTGAGATCAGTTATGGTGATTCTAATTTTTCATTCCAAAGCCATGTAAACAGAATCAGTACTGCTGACTGACAGCTGGGGGAAAGACACTGAGATCTTCAAAGTAAAATTCATTTAGACTAAGTGGCTGAACTAAGCATGTGCTTCATGATATTGGGGAGAAGAGAACAGAATGTTATGACTAGCATGTTTTGACAATCCATTTTTAGAAATGCCAATTGCTCTGAGTTATGCAGAAAACAGCCCCTCACAGTGCCCAGACCCAAATCCTGAATTTGAAAGATGGCCATGACTAACAGCTGCCAACATGTAGTAGGTACAATGCCAAACATCTCAGAACAGTTTCTCATGCTACATGTAGCTGGGGGAAAACACCACCGTAGGTTACATGCCACGTGTGCAGTCCAGATCATTCATGAAATACAGACTGAGGTATGACATTACATTTATCTGAAATCCCTTTAATATATACATGGCACCCAGTGTCTCAGCAGATTCAGAATCTTAAAGTGGTCCTGGCTTTCCCTAGTTAAGAATGCTCAAGTTTTATTTGTTGCCTGTCAAATAAGCAGAACTGTTCCTACTGTATCACTTTGTAGGTTAATCCTGTTTGTTTGAAGTAATTTGGTCATGAGCTTATTAGATATGGTTGTCTACAGGGAAGGACAATAGGAATGCATAAATTGAAATTTCTTATTTTTTAATCTTAGTGGAGAATCTTTTCTACTTGTACTTGTCCTGTATGTATGATGTTATTCTTACAGGCTCTTACCAAGATTCCTAACTTATTTTGTTACTACTGAATAGTTAGAGGATCTCTGAAAGAATACCACAGCGACAGCCACCATTACTAACTCCATGGTGAAGGCTGGTTGCTAACATCTATGACAATGGAACTTTTCTGGCTAGCCCTGTTGTTCAATATATACTGGAAGACTCAAAGTATCTGGTTGAATAGAACTAGTTGTACCCATGTAACCTCTCCTATATGGGGATGTCCCCTCCATGGAGGCATTCAAGTCCAGGCTGGATGGGGCTTTGAGCAACCTGGTCTAGTGGGATGTGTTCCTGCCTGTAGCAGGAGGGTTGGAACTAGGTGATCTTAAAGGTCCCTTCCAACCCAAACCATTCTATGATTCTGTGATTCTATGACTTGTACTCAGAAACTTGGGCAGAAATTCAGACTGCCTTTTCCAATACCATTCAGGAATGAAGTTCTGCTCCTTAATGACATGGAAGGGGTTTGTAGAGATTGGCACTTCACTTTCTCTGTTTAGAAAATACAGTCTCCTGAATGAATTTTGAATGTGCCACTTTCAAAGCAAAATAAAAGAAAATGTCTTTATTTACAATAAGCAAACTTACTGCCAAAGGATGTTGTGGATAAAAGCAATGGGAAATTGTACAAAACAAATAAATATCCTTTGGAAATTATTAAATAGACAAAGTACTTCAAGCTTGACAGATCCCCATTAGCAGACAGGAGACAGATCTGTGTGGGAAAAAATGGGGAAAATGCTGTTATCTCCTTGTTTTTGCACTTGGCTGCCTGCCCTCTTCTTCTGTTCTGCTTGGTTAAGCTTCCGGATGTTCTTGAAAGCAGGGTAGTGGGTTAGACAAAATGTTGGTTTGAAGAAGTACATCTTTTCTTGCCTTCTTTAACTGCTTAATCCTGTGACAACCTGAGTTCCGTATGTACCTTCTAGGGTGGCATGGAAATTCATTGTGTTACGTTTTTTCCCAGTGAATTAGACAAGCCTCTAGCTCCTTCAAGAAATCTGCTCTACTTCAAGATTTCCAAGTAAGTTAGCTAATCAGCACCTCCCACAGTGAGTAGGAGTATTTACTCAGGCAGTTGGTGACCTTCTGTCCAGACAGATGTGTGTTACTTTGACACTCTTGAATGCTATCACATACTGAGCCTCCTAATATATCCTCAAAGCAGTTGATTTCCCTTTGTGAATGAAAAAGATTGTTCAGATGCTAAAAATATTTCTGCCTAGTTAATAAAAGATCATTGCTTCCCGCCTCTCACTAAGAAGTGACAATGTCCTGGTTTATTCAGGCTTTCCTCCTTAAGGCATTCTGCACATATCAGAAACCTGAGGATTTCTGTTTCATTTTCCTCCAGTGTTACAAGCAAGCCCACCCTGAGACACTATATTGCTTCTACCAACCTTGCAGCTTTGAAACATTAACTGAGAAACCTACAGTGACTGCTAACATTTTATAACTGACTGAGGGGGTGCTACAAAAGAAGAGTATGGGGAACTCCCTCACCACTAGAGTCTTGTGATTGGTTGTTTATTTTCAAAAAAGCTTCTTCATGATGCTTTTTTTTTTAAGGGGAGTAACGGAGAACAGAGCCTAGACTGCAGATTTCCTTGCTTTCAGTAAGAAAATCTCAGCAGTATTCATGAAGGCTTTTTTTGTTTGGTCACTCATCTGGATTGTTTGCCTCTACTTGGAAGAATTAAAGCACTTTCAGAAAAGTAATCTTAGCACATGAGAGGGTAATTAGACATTTCATAATCCTGTCACCCCTGTGCTGAAATTACCGTGCCCAGCCGGCAATAGCTCTGCTTCTAAGAACAGAGTGAGCAGCAGCACAGCATGAATTATTTAACTCGAAACTGCATTTCCTGTTTTTAAATCACCGGAATAATACGGGCACCACAGACAGTAATTATCCCCAGTATAGAGAGGAAACAGTTAATGGAACCTGCCTTTTAAATCAATATTATTAATTCAAGAAAAGAAACAGCATGTACTATCTGACGCCTATGGAGTTTTGATCTGGGCTTGATGTCACACCGAAGTAAGGGGTTGCCATGGAGATTTGAGCGTATGTCTGCATATCCTTCCCTGCCAGCAAGCTGCAAGGAGTGTTCTTGGAGAGGAAGTGCCCATCTGTAGTCAATTGCTATTGTTCTCATCAAGCCACATGCTGGCCTCACTGCAGCCCACTGAACTGCGTCATGGCAGAGCAGCATCAGCCTCTCTGAATAAAGACTCCCTGTTGGACCAGATTTATCCACCCTGCCATTTTCACTGTCATTTGATTATCTCCTTGTATTTTCTGGCTGCGCTAATGCAGTCTCTTAGTACTGTTATCATAGAAATACTATGGCTTGATATCTCCTGAAGCTGGACAGATCTCCTTGTTTTCTTCTTCACTCTTTTCATTTGATAAAGGGAAAACACCCTTATTATGTCAGTCTCCTTGCTCCATTTCCTCTCGCTTAGATGCAGAAGACCTTGAAAATCTGAAAGTGCTTTTTCACCTTGTACAAATTCAAGGCAACTGAAAAGTACTTGTAATAGATACTTGTATTAAATCATCATTATTAATTGCCTATATATGTTTCTAGAGCAAACGCTGGGAGTATGGCACAGTCCACCATGATTAGTGAATATATCTGTTTGTTAACCAGTTAAGTGCCGGGCTAGTGTGCCAGTGGCATATAAAATCATAACATTATTTCTAATAGGGTCACATCAGACAATTTTTCTTCTACTACCAGAAAACGTTGTGATAAGACATCTTCTTGAAAACCAAATAGAGTTTGGGGAGGTTGTTTTCTTGTACAATATTTAAGGTAAGATCTGATGAATTTGTGCCATAGATTCTAGGGAATTAATATTTTGAATACTATTTTCCCTTCATAGAATCATAGAATCTTTAAGGTTGGAAAAGATCTCTAAGAACATCTAGTCCAACTGTCAACTCATCTAAACCATGTCCCTCAGTGCCATGTCCACATGTTTCTTGGACACTCAGGGGCTGTGGCTCCATCACCTCCCAGAGTAGACCCTCCAGGACCTCAATGTCTTTCTTGTATGAAGGACACAAAACTGAACAAAGTACCCTTGGTGTGGCCTCACCAGTGACAAGTACAGATGAATGATCACCTCTCCAGGCCTGATGACTACACTATTTGTGATACAAACCAGGATGCCATTGACCTTCTTGGCCACTTGAACACACTGCTGGCTCACGTTCAGATGGCTGTCAACTAATACCTCCACATCCTTTTCCTCCATGCAGCTTTCCAGCCACTCTGTTCCAAGACTGTAGCAATGCCTGAGGTTGCTATGATCAAAGTGCGGGAGCTGGAGCCTGGACTTGTTGAAATTCATACAATTGGCCTCAGCCCATTGATCTAGCCTGTCCAGATCTCTCTGTAGGACCTTTCTACTCTTGAGCAGATCAACACTTCCTTCCACTATGGTGTCATATGCAAACTTACTGAGGGTATACTCAGTCCCTTCATCCAGATTATCAATAAAGATATTAAACAGGACAGGCTCCAATACCCATCCCTGGGGAACACCACTAGCAACAGGTCACCAGCTGAATTTATCTCCATTCACCATCACTCTCTGGTCCTGGATATCTAGCCAGTTTTTTTTGCCCAAGAAAGAGTACACCTATGCAAGCCACAGGCTGTAGTTCCCCAGGTCCTTCTTCTGACCCTTCTTGTAGCCAGGTATCACACTAGCAAGCTTCCAGTCATCTGGAACCTTCCTGGTTGACTAAGACTTCTGATAAGTTATTGAAAGTGCTTGGTGAGCACTTCCACCAGCTCTGCTCCTTCTTACCTCCTCATTTCCTTTCTCTTATTCTGTTTTGCACATCACTTATAAAGAAAATATGCATTTGAGCTATGTCGACTTCTAACTGAAAGAGTTGTAAGAGGTTTTCAGAATAGTCAATATACGTTCTCTCTTCTGCTATCATTTTCTGAAATGACTGAACCAATTTTGCAGAAACATTGAAATGAATCAGATTTGAGCAGATACCAAGCATTGAACATTGCAGGAAAAACAGTTAAAGTTTAGTAAATTCCAATAACAGTACATATTTTGATTAGGAGGACTGTGCTTGGCAGGGATTCTGGATCCTCATCTAGACGTTGTATATTGTCTAAATTCGCTGCTACTGGTGGTAAGTATATTATGGCTTGAATATCTCCAGCTTGTGTACAAGTGCAACATTCTTATCTAGGCTTACACTGTACATAAACATTCCTAATTGTGTGATGAATGCAAATTCATATTTGCCGTCTGCCCTGTTACTATAAATACCAAAACTTGTTTAGTCCTAGAAAGCATAGCACAAAGAAAACTGCTGACACAGTGTGCTCATCACTGGAGGAATGTACAGGAAAGGAACAGCAACTTTCTCCCATCCTCCTTCTCAACGGAAAAGTAATACATTTAAGCCATGCAAGAAAACATAAACTTTCATGTCTGGAGTCGGGTGGCTAGTTGGATTCCCAGACAAGAAAAAAAAAGGGATTACTTAGGAGAGTGTCTCCACTGTTTGGAAATCATTTCAGCAAATAAAAGTACTGGCTGCAGTAATAGGTGAACATGCACTGAAATTTGTATGCTCCCACAGAAAATGTGCATGTCATGGAATTGTCATTTCATCAAAGCTTTCCATTAGAAAACATCTAGGCAGGCTTACTTTCTTCTGTAGAAGGTTCTGAATTTTTCACGATTGGTTGAGAAGCCTATCACATCAGCTATAGGAGACCTTGGACTCTGTGATTATTGAATAGTTGCTCAGATGGGCTGCCAGATAGCTGAGAATTCTGGTGTTTATTGGATCTCCAGCTTCAGTTCAACCTGCCAAGTAGTCAAGATGAGTGGGTGGGGCAATCTATAAACTACTTTTGTTCTCATTGTGGAGTTTTTCAGGTTGAAACAGGAAGTATGCAAATGAAAGTTTTATGGGTCTCAGGAAAATACACTTCATCATCTAAGTCAGAAAAATTTTCATAGAATACTTGCTGCACTTGAACTATATTCCTTGAGTTTAATTATAATGTTGCTGCAGCAGTGCTCACCTCTTCTGCAATACATGTTTATTTCCAGATATAGGGAACTGGTTTGTTGGCACTCTTTATTATGACAGGTTTGTTTTTATTGCTCTTTCATTCTACAAAACCACCACCAAGAAAGACAAAAAACTGCTGAATACAATTGCAAGTTTTCCTGTTTAATCTGTTCCACTACACAGAAAGGAATTTGCATTTGTCAGGAACTGAAGATGTCCGTATGTTGGCTAGTAAACAATTATGTTGATCATGAATCAATTATGAGACCCTGAGGTGGGACATAGGTGTTTGTTTCCTGTTTTAGAAGTATGTTTTTAATTATTTTTTAAAATGTGATGCAAAATACTTTAGCACCCTTGTGATTCTAGAAGACCCAGGACATCTGCCTTTGGGGAGACGCTCTTTTAAGGAATTTCCATACCGCTATAGCAAAACTTTTCTATTATAATATTCCTAAAATCAAATACTGTGAAATTTCGATTTCAGTAGCATATTTGAGTTTTAGGAACATTAAAAAGTTTTTAATGGTTTTTATTTACAGGAGGAGGGTGTAATGGGGAGTCACCATTTTTTCCTGACCTGAGCACTTAACTCCTATATTGTTAATATAGCAAAGTCTTGAAACTTTGCCCTTAACATGAAATGAAAGGAATATAAATACGTGGGTTTTTTTTTAATATGTATATTTTTTCTTTTTTCTTTTTTTTTTTAGTCCCATTCATTCGGTTTTTTGATGTCTTTTCATTGCATGCAAAAGGACATTTTGAACCATTACCAACAACCATAGCTTATTTTATGTCCTGAAAAAACTTGCTGGAATGGCCCCCTCAAGCAACATATGACCCAATTTATTTATGACAGTGCCAAAAAAACTATTTCCAGGATGTTCATAGGTCAAGAGCTCTACTGAAATAGAGAATGCCTTGAAGACCTATTGCATTGTTTATTATTTACTGTGTATGTTGCAGACATGCCCTGAGGTCACAATCAAAATCAGGGAAGTCGAGGGATATTGAAAGAATAATGATCTTGCTTTCAGTTTCAGACTATTCTTATAACTTTGTCACTCTGTATCTTGTCACCTCTTCCCTCTAGGACATTAGTTTACCCTTCAAACAATTTTCTTTTAAAGATCTCTTTCAGTTATCTTTCCATTTCTGTCTTTGCCAAGCTGCAATCTTAAACTGTGACTACTGGCTACTCAAATAAAATGCAGTTCATAATAGGTGTTTCAAGATTCATATTTAATTTAGATTCCTCCTTTTACACACATACATACACAGATGCACACACTAAAATAAAAGATAATATAAATGAAGTACGTCAGCAGCTTTTCAGTGTTATTTTTTAAAATTGCAAAGTTCAGCTTTCACAGTTTTAATTTGAGAAGAAGAATGCTACTCAAGGAAGCAGCAGCTACAGCAATCACAGAAGCAAGCCAGATGTGGAACCAGAGCAGTTTTCATGTAAGCCAAATGGAAACAACTGTTTGTAGTTAAGAACCAAGCCATTCTCTTGCTTTTTGTCCCCTTTTCCTTCCTACTCTTCCCAAACATTTATTCTGATTTGACCTTTCCTTTAGTAATGTAATGAAATTACTCTGGGTGACGGAGACCTACCTGCCACTACTAAGATATTTTACAGGGATAGTGAAGAAGTTGTGAGTAAAACACCAAATGTGAGAGTAACAAGAAGAAACTAGTGGCAGTGAATTAGACTGGATATGTTTCTTGTAGGAAACATATGAGGGCTGCTCCAAAAGCAAAGTTTCCTATTTTATTATGCTGGCCCACAGTTTCAGAGGTGGATGTTGGTGGTATGGCAGTAGAAGCTGAACCTTCCCACCAACATTATGTTACATGTTTTTGCTGTGTGACAGATGGGACAGTCTGACAGAATGGCGTCTGACACAGAACTGCGTTTGAAGCAAAGGTGTGTCACTGAATTACTCCATGTGGAAAAAATTGCACCCACTGACATTCATTGACACTTGCTGAACAGTTATGGAGATCAAATAGTGGATGGGAGCACAGTGAGGTTGTGGGTGGTGACAGCAACGTGGAATATGAGCCACATTAAGGACGGCCATACACAGCTGGCACATCACAAAATGAAGTGCATCTTGATCAGATCATTTACACGAATTGGCCAATGATGGTAACTGTGTTGAAAAAGAGGTTTTGTAGCTGAGCATTTGCTCTTTCAATTAGTGTTTCCGTGTTCATTGTTGTAGTTCCCATGGAAATACAACATAAATAAGGAAGCATTACTTTCTCAGTGACTTATGTAAATTTTCTGCTGTTTTAAAAAGATCCATAGAAATCATAGTATTTTTATTGCAGCTATTCAGTTAATGTGAATTAAATCCATTTTAACTCAATATTTTGTAGAACTGTAGAATCATATAATATCTTGATGTGGAAGGGATCCATAAGGATCATCGATTCCAATGCCTGACACTACACAGAACTGCCCCAAAATCAAACCACCTGTCTGAGAGCATTGTCCAAATGCTTCTTGAACTCCATAAGGCTTGGTGCCATGACCACTGGCCTGGGCAGCCTGTTCCTGTGCCCAACATCTTTCTTGGTGAAGAGCCATTTCCTAACATCCAACCCAATGCAGCCTCCTGTCATTCCTTCAGGTCCTATCACTGGTCACCATAAAGAAGCCAGTTTTTAAGATATGATGGTTCCTTTTCTTAGCTGGCACAAAACTTTTAAGTATGGTAATATTCAACAAAATTAACAGTATTAATAGAATGAACTTGTTTTTACTGATGAAAATACCATGAAGTACAACTTAAAAAAATACGCTTGTAAGTTGTATAATATAACCAAATGTACTTGAATTCACATTACAATTTCTTCCTTTTGATATAAAATGGCTCTGAAGAAAGAACAGGGTAAGGAGAAAGATCTGAAGTAATTTTCTGGAGTTAAGAGAGTGAACGGGCAATAGGAATTAGTGTATGTTTGTTTTGGTTTGGGAATAAGTTTTGCAGAGTTTAAATAATACATGCTCTGTTTATCCTGTTTTTTTTTTGTTTTTTTCACTCTGTGAAAATAACTGTTATCATTTAATTTATTTTTTTCTATAGGAAAATGTTATAATATCGTCTTCTTCTGTCCACTAGATCAGACAGGGGTCCAATTACTCATTATAGCAGGAATTTGTATTTCTGGAGTTTGACTCTCTTGAAGTCTTTTTATGTGTACAATCTCAGTCAGGATAAGCAGAATGAAGAATGAGACTGAAGAGTGCTGAGATCAGCAGTGTTTTCAGCATCTGCATGCAATAATGTGATTTAACTGACCTGTATGGGCTGGAGCCCAAAAACTACAGAAAGGATTTATTTAGGCTGCATTGGCTGACATATTGAAGAAGATCCCACTGTAAAAGCTATGTGAATTACAATATTAAATCATTTTCATAAAAATGGACAGGCTTCTCTCAGTTTTGTTCCTTTACTTATGTTCTTCCAGCCAGTTTCCAACTCACTCTTTGTGAAACAGTTTGTATATCTTTAATAATTATATAAATTTGGTTCAGGAAAATAGATAAAATTGTATTCATCTGTGTTGCATGGAGGTTTGGTTCATGAGTATCTGAAGAGAAAGACAGAAAATAGTATAAAAAGTACTTTATCTTCAACACAATTCAGGTTACAACACAGAACCTCCTACTCATCATACTTCAGTAAGTCATGCATGCTAAACATCATGATTCCTCTTTTTTTAATGTGCTCTGATTCTGGTTTTCTCATTTACAATTATAAATTTTACATCCTTCTCAAAAAATTGACAAAATCAAGTTGCCAAAGGTATTATATTTTAACTGATTCTCAATTTTTTTTATTGCTGTACATTACTGTAGTTATTTTTCATTACCTTTGTGCAGTATGTGCCCTTATAAAATATAGGAAAAGAAGTTATTAACCATATTTGTCAAAGCTCTTTCTATGTGATTAGATTTTATGTTACTAAATTTGAATAAAGCATTGGTAATAAAACTGTTAAATTACATTGCAACTTAACTGAAAGAGACTCCATTTTCAACTTATTAGCTTCTTTTTAGAATTGAAGTTACATAATCAATTTTTTTCATGTTTTTGATACACTGTTCTTTATTTGTTGCAAATAAGACCGAATATACTCAATTCCAAACACATGTATCTGTTAAAATGAAACCAAAGAACTGTAAGACATGTACCACCTTCAAGATTCTGCAGTGATATACAGAATTTTAGCTCTACAGGTGTAACAAAATAATAATCCTATCAGCTAGAAGAAGCTGTTAGGTGTTTTTTATGATCTGGATAAATGTTCCTTTATGAAATAAGATAAGGTATTAGCCTGTAAGTATAAGGCAAAGTATTTTCTCAGTCTTACTTTAAGGATGATATAGTCCTGTCTGGGTAAAGAAGTTTTGGCCCATCATGTCTGATCGTTCTTTCAAAATGCTGCAGAGGCTGAATTCAAAATACTACACTAACACCAGAACAGAATGCAATAGCTTTGCAACCTTGAAGATATTACATTATTTTGTAGCTCGAGCTATTTTTTGGAGAGTCTGTGGTTATGACTATTTCATGCAATGAAATGCTAGTCAAAGGTGGCTGGAGTTTCTGTAACTAAACAAGTAGCAATGAAATTGCCACTTTTCTGTACCCACATTTAAAGTTACACTGCAAGGGAAGTTTAGATGCAGACTTGGCTAGTGCTATTGAGAAAATTTAGTTATGAGGGCTGCTGTGAAAGTAATGTCTCCTATTTTACATTGGCCTACGAAGTCAGAGGCAGATGTTGGTGGTATGGCAGTAGAGACTGAACCTTCCTGCCAATATTCTGTTACATTTTGTTTCTGTGTGACAGATGGCAGCAGAGGGACAGTCTGACAGAATGGTGTCTGAAACAGAACTGAGTTTGAAGCAAAGGTGTGTCACTGAATTACTCCATGTGGAAAAAATTGCACCCATTGACATTCACTGACACTTGCTGAACAGTTATGGAGATCAAACAATGGATGTGAGCACAATGAGGCAGTGGGTGTTGTGTTTAAGCAGTGGCGGGAGCGACAGTGGGTCACCTTTGCTGGTGCAGTTTTACAAGTGCGGCATGCAGGCTCTTTTCATCTCTGTCAAGAAGGCATAGCTAATGGTGCTGATTGTGTTGAAAAAGAGTGTTTTGTAGCTGAGAATTTGCTCTATCAAACAGTGTTCTTTTGCTCTTTGTATCTGTTGTTCCATGAAAATAAATAGAAAACATTACTTTCAGACTGACCTTTGTACATAGTCTTTTTATAGTTTTTCTAAAGTACACCTGGACTTACCCTGTCTCAGCCCCAAGATGATACAAACAAGTTATTTCCCAAAGGGTCTGTGCTCAGTTTGTTATGATAAAGCCCTTTTAGGCCGACAGTACACTCGACTCAGAGTTTAGACATTTCCTGTCATGATGACATGCAAGCAGAGCAAGCACAGGTGTAGGCAGTGGACTGAGGATTTACGGTGCTTTATGTAAGGCCAAGGCTCAACTACACAATGGTCTCTTGAAGTGGAGGTAAGAGCCTGGGGGATAAAGGTTTTCACTCATTCACACAATACGGGAGACAAACAATACAAGTCAAATGAGGTAAATCAAAATACCACAGTACTTTTTCAGGAACACACTGTAATATCTTAATATTTTCTTTGAGAGACAAGCTGCACTCAAAAAAAATCTCTGAATAAGTCTCCATGACTCATAAATTAAGCTGTGTATGCTATGTATTAGGTACCTTTTCTGACTGTATGTTAATAGCAGTCCAGTGTTTACTAGTGCTTATGTTCCCTGAGAAGCCTGTAGCCTTTTTTATGTTTCTGGTCAGTAAGCTCTTCAGATGGAGATGCATGGATGCCTGCTTACAAATGCCAAGTCAATACTGGTAAATATAACTGGTGGCCTAGAGAGAATCAAGGCACTTCTGAATGAGTGAGAGCATAGGTACAAATTTCTCAAACAGCATTCTACATCCACGTTGAGGGAGACTGAGGCACTAATTATACGTGTATAAAGAAAGGTGACTTCATGTGAAGCAGATATTTAGGTTTTCATTCCAATTAATGAGGAAGTATCTCAGATGCCTAGTATAGGCATCATCAGAGGAGATATTCTGGGGTGCCCAACATGGTCTCCCACCACTCTGCTGAAAGGGTGTATATCTCCTGCAGGCTCCATTCCATATCTGACAGCCTTCAGCTGACATCTTGGACAACTGGGATATATCATGACGCTAAACAGCAAAAGTATATAACTAATTCAAATATAGTTGATACTGCTGGCAGAAGGGAGAAAGATATTCAGCTCATCGAAAGATAGTCATTCACTTTTGATTATCTCAGTACCTCACTGTACTGCCTTGACACAGTTGGCTAGATTTGTGTAGGGGAACTGTTAGGTCAGGACTTGAACTGGTGGCCAAGCATCTGTTGAAGGGGTGTGGCTGGCCCAGGGAGCACAGGCAGATTGTTTACTCCTGTTCTCCCAATGTGACCAGAAGGGGTGGGCCCAGGATGCAGCCACCCCAGGCTCTTATAAAGCCCAGCCACTGAAGGAAGAGCATCTCTCGGGTTTTGGGTGCCTCTTAGGAAGGGGTGCTGTACAGCTAGGGATCTCCTTCACCAGTTGGACGAGTTCAACTCTTCTTTCTGTATATGACTATTGACCTATTTGTGAATGCTTTCTCTGGTATCCCTGAGAACCTTTCAGAAGCAATTTTGCTTCTTTGTGAGCAGAACAGTGTCAAAGATTATGACAGGAGCATAGACTCTGAGCTTACACCTGGAGTCTGATGTCTGAATCTGTAGCTGAAATCTATGCGTGGCTAACTAAGGCCTGAGATTAAATGGGATAAATCTCATTTCCAGTGTTCAGTATAAGAGCACCCAAGAGGTGATTCTCCTACTCTCATGTTGGCACAGCCCTTCGCAGATTTGGGGCTTGCCAGGCTGTTAACAGCAAGCTGTTATTCAAAATGTTAATTGTGTAGCATATGGCTACTTTCTTCTTTATATTATTTTAAGTTAACATCATACAAAAATTACTCCTGCTTTTCACTTTGTTCGCTCTAAAGTTCTCAGAGTTCTGAGTTTTGTCAGGATATCAGTGAATGCAACAACTTAAACTGTCTAAAATTCTAGCTGTTGTTTTTTCTTTCATGTACAGTTTGACACTTCTTTTGTGGCAGAAGTATAATATTTGGTAAAAGTGGATTACTTAAAAAAATGCTATTAGCTATGCAAATTTGGAATGGAATTCTCATGCAAGACTCACTCTGTGAGGGAGCTTGGCCATCCTCTATGTGCTCTATTTCTTAGATGAAAGCCTAGTGGACTAGATGAACTGCCTCCACAAATATACCAGATATTGAACTTTCCATTGGATCACTTCCAAGAAATAAGATCGTATGAAGTGTAGCACTAGCAGAAATCAATGCTGCAGTTCAGTTCATCTAAACACTTGTTAGCTGATATAACAATAGTCAGAAAATGGAACTTTCATTAGAGATGCAGGCATAGGGACCATCATCCCTCTCAGCCCAGATGGGAGTTCAGTGTAGCAACTCAGAATTCTTTTAGGAGTCAGCAACTCCTCTTGCAATACGGGAATTTTGAAACGGTAGACTAAAAGGTGGAGTAGAAAAGTTGAAAGATGAAGCAAATGGACTTATTAGTGAAACAACTTAAACTTAGTTATGCTGGCATACTTACTCAGATGTATGTCTTTGAAAACCACATCTAATTTAATTAGACTCTTGAAGTTTCACATGTGTGCACACATACAGAGGGTGGGTAAAAACTGCAAGATAGATTTGGCTGCACAGTGGAATGGAAGGAAGCAAGGACATGCCCTTTTAAATCTACATGTATGCTTAAAAGATTTGGAACTTGCTTTCCATGAGTTTATTTTCCTTATCTGAAGAAAGGATGTGTAGGATTCAAGTAGCTTTCTTTGTTCCTTACATGGCTGGAATAGGAATGATGTATGTGATAGGCAGCAGCAAATGAGTCCCAGGAGCAAAGGGGAAGTGGATTAAATTAGGTCTTCATATTTGCCTTTATAAGGCACTGCTGGACACCTACAGCCATGTGATACTCCTTGCTGTACAGTGCTTGCAAAAATCTAGATAATAAAAGTCTTACTCTTAGAAATTTTCATCTGTATTTTGCCCTTTCTCAAGTACTTCAGTCAGTAAGCTTGTCTATGGTGGAGACAGTGGTGGCATATCCATTACTATTGTTAGGGAGATACTTTTTGACAGCCAATACAGAGTATTTCACATAAGTACAAAATACAGATGATACAAGCATGTTTTGCAATAATGTTAAACCTGTTAGTTTGCTTGAGTGTAAAGAGAATATCAAAGGCAGTAGAGGGGACCCATGTCGTTTATGAATGAAAATTGTGCTCAAATATCTCTAGATACAAACACTTCTCAAAACTTTTCTAGCATTCACGTACACAAGTGTAAATTACATTTTTCCCATGATAGCTGCTATGAATACAGTTCTTCTATATTTCATTCTGAAATTTCTTAAGCACTTCTCTTTGTTTAGAGCTACGTATGTGTCATGGTTTTATGATTTTCAGTCATTGGTACTCCACATCATAACATCATGTAGTGAATGTACCTGGTTCTCAGAAGAGAAGGACTACTACAGTCCCCGCGGTACTTTGCTCCTCTGTTACCATTTTCCAGCTAGAGGGAAAAGATAAAAGCTTGCAGTATAAAAACTTGCAGATCACAAGACCTCGGCCCTTTTTCCGCTGTCTCTCGTCTTGGCAGCACCTCGCTCTCCAGCCGTCTTATCGTCGGTAGTAGAGTAAGGCCTACCTTGATTTTGGGACATTCTCTCTCTCTGTATTGGATTTATCAGCTTAAATTGTAATTATATTGTATTATAGTGTGTTGTTTTGCATTCCGATATCTTATTTAGTAAATTAGTTTGTTTCTCCTCAGATTGTTGCCACTGTTCTTTGCTCTCAGGGCCATCTCCCTACCCTTTTCCCCTTTTCCCTTTTCCCGGGATGTGGGCCCGTGTGTCCCCTGTCCCCTTTGTCACGGAATCGGGCCTAACGCCTGTAAACCGTTGACAGTATGACAGCCTATCTTGCTGTTAATAGTTATGTATTGCATCTGCTACAGGCTTTGGAAACCCTGTAAGGAGCCTTTAAGTGCGTAGATGAAATGGACAATGAACTGTTAGAATAAAACCTGCCTATGCAAAATGGCAGAAAACGTGTGTGGCTGCTGAAAGCAAGGTCAGGTAACATGGGAGGACTACAGGGATGCTCTTTCTCTTTGTAGAGGAGAAAATAGTGTGGCCAAAGCTCAGTTACAGTTGAAGCTGGCCAATAGTGTGGAGCACAATAAACGGGGTTTTTTAATACCTTAAAAACAAAAGGACAACCAGAGAGAACATTCGTTACTTGATGAGAGTGGTCACCTTATGAATAGATATAAACAAAGCAGAGATATTTAATGTCTTCTTTGCCTCTGTCATCAGTGCTGATGATGGGCTCTGGGACTCCAGGTGACTCAGGTTAGAGTCTGTAACTGTGGTAACAACCAGCTCCCAGCCAACAAGAAACTTGTGGGGGATTTTCTGCTCCAGCTGGATGCACCTAAGCTCATGGTGCCTGATGGATTTCATACCAGAGTACTCAAAGTTAACTGATGTCATCATGAGATATCTCTCAATTATTTTCCAGTGGTGCTGGGAATTTGGAGAAGTCCCTGTTGTATGGAAGTTGACAAATCTTCAAATTTTCAAGAATGACAAAGAAGAAGATCCTGGTAATTACAGGCCTTTCAGCCTCACTTCAGTGCCTGGTAAAATTATGGAGAAAATTATGCTGGGATTTCTTGAAAAGCACCTGAAGGACAAGGTGGTCATTGCCAACATGAGTTCGTGAGGGAAGGTCCTTTTTAACTAACTTCATTTCCTTTTGTAACAAGGTTAACCCATCTAGTTGACCAAGGGATGGCAGTTGATGTCTATTTTTTGGATTCCAATAAAGCTTTTGATGCTGTATCCTTCTGGACAAAATGTCTGACATATAGCTAGACAAAAACATAATTAAATGAGTGAGCAATTTTCTGACAGGTCCAAAAGGTTATAGTATATGGGGTTACATCGGACTTGAAGCCAGTCAGTAGTGGGTTTCCCCAGCGCTCCATTTCAGGGTCGCTTCTCTTTAATGTAAATTACTTTTATGTAGAACTAGAAGGTGTTTTGAGCAAGTTTGCTGATGATACTGAATTTGGAGGAACTCCACTGAGAGTAGAGAGGCCTTGCAGGGAGACTGAGACAAATTATAGAACTGGACAATCACCAACTGCGTGAAGTTTAACAAGAGCAAGTGCTAAGTTTTACATGTGGGGAGGGGCAACCCTGGCTATATATACAGACAGGGGTATAAAGTGCTGGAGAGTAGCCTCATGGAAAGGGATTTGGGGAGAGGGGGTTCTTGATCAACAGCAATTTGAACCACATCCATCAGTGTGGCCAAGAAGGCCAATTGTAAGAGGCCCAGCACTCCCATCTGAGTACAGGAAGGGATTTTCCTGCTCTGCTCTACACCATGTGATCTCACCTCAAGTACTGCATGCAGTTTTGGGTGCCCCTGTACGAAAAAGGACTTAAAACTATTAGAGAGTGTTCAAAGGGGGGCTACAGATATGTTGAAGTGTCTTGAAGGGAAGGTGTATGAGGAGCAGCAGAATTCCCTTGGTTTGCTTAGCCAAGAGAAGAGGGGAGATCTCATCATGACATTCGTTATCCTCAGGAGAAGGAGCAGAGGGGCAGGCATTGATTTGTGCTCTCTAGTGGCAGTACCCAAGGGAATGGCATGGAGATGCATCAAGGAAGGATCAGACTGGATATGAGGAGAAGGTTCTTCACCAGAAGGTAGTTGGGCAATGAAACAGGTTCCCCAGGGCAGTGGTCATGGCACTGGTCTTTCTGGATGTCAAGAAGTGTCTGGACAATGCTCTTAGTTATATTGTCTCATTTTTGGGTGGTCTTGTGTGGAGCCAGGAGTTGGACTCAATGATCCTTATGGGTCCTTTCTACCTTGGGATATTCTGTGAAAACAGTGTACTGACACAAAATATTTAACTATAAATGTGGATTATGTTTTGTTTTCAAATTTTCTGTTGAGAAAGGATGAACTGGTGAGAGGGAAGGAAAGGAGACAGTTTGAAGAGTCTTGATCAACAATGATTATATTTCTGAGGAGCTGCAGCACTGCATTGTATACCTTGGCCAAAAGTTGCTCATATTGAGTATCTGAGCTTTACAAACTATTTCTCTGTACTCAATAGTACATTT
Organism: Numida meleagris; assembly: GCF_002078875.1. NCBI lineage: Eukaryota > Metazoa > Chordata > Aves > Galliformes > Numididae > Numida > Numida meleagris. Next base: position 19,722,842 of record NC_034409.1, on the reverse strand, counting down.
TCTTGTACTGATGTTATCTAAGATCTAGTCTAGATATACAGCCAGCCGAAGTTACATGACCTCCAAAATCTATTTTCACATAACTAAATTAACCCTTTTCTTAACCTCAGAGTGACATTTAGATTAATTTTTTTCATTTCTAAAATTATTTTGGCATTCCAAGGTTGCTTTATATGTAGACAAACACCAATAACTGCACAGGCAAGAAAGGATTAGTTTTGTGTACTGAATCAGAATCCAAAGTTTTCCATAGTAATTTTTGTGCCCTTTCTAAAATTAAATTAAAATTGAGTTACAGCTAGTCTCTGCAAGCTGATCTAGGATGTGGATCCATGTAGGTACAATTCTTGGATGTTTGTTAACTCTTCTATCTGACTTCGTATCTCCAACACCACCCTATGATCCATCAGAATTATCATAACATACATTGAGAGCGTTGCCTGTAGTGCAGGTGTCTGCTGTAATCAGAGGCAGAAACTGCTGCAATCCTGGTTTCTGCCAATTTCTGTGCACTGACTGAGCCAAAGGTTTTGGCAGAGACCTAGCTCACTGCCTTTTTATTCTTAGAAATGTGCAACTCTGTGTGCCAGTATTAAAGAACTTAAAAAATGGTTTTGGAAAGCAGCAAAAACTATGAAGTAGCATGTTTTTTTTTAACTAATATTTCCTTTTTTTTTTTTTTCTCCTTTTGTAAAGGAGATTATGAAGACTCACTGTGCCCCTTATGGTACATGTGGGTGCAGAAACATAGACTAGTCCTAAGTCCAACTCAATAATTTGAATAGTGCATTTATGCCTTTTAAATGGAACAAAGCAACAGTCACTGCCCACTAAGGTCAGTGATTCCTTACTTCCTGTGTCATGAAGAGAAAGATATGAAGGCTTCTCACCAAATTGACTTCTGAGTGCATACCTTCTCTTTTCCCTTCTCCATCTCCTCATCCTGTGGAAGTGCTGTTGGATGTTCAGTGTTTCTGGGAATTTCTTGGTTGTATACCTAATTTGGACTCACAGTTTTGAAAATCTTGACTAAGAAGTGGGGTAGCTTCTAGTCTGATTTTGCTGGAAGCATACTTACTGCAGTGATCAAGTCTTTCCAATGCAAATGTGCTGCTATAAGGAGGGAAACAAATTACTTACCACAGAAGAAATGAGCACAAGTGGGCACCAGAAATGCTGGCTGCTATATTTAACTTATAATACTAATATTGGAACGTCATAGCTGTGCCCTTGTCCTTTATGGCAGCTCTGTGAGATTCTATCTAGATTTTATGATCTTATATGGAAAGTAATTCAGCTATTTGGAGAACTGTGCTGTGTACAAGCAGTGAGGCTACTTACGTCTGTTCTCTATGTTATCAGCTCTGTTACAAAGTCACATCAGCTGGGAGGATGTTCTGCTTTATAGTTACAGCTGTTATTGTTTCTAGGGAGACCACTTTACTTATCCACCCTCCCTGTGCCTGCCACATCCTCAATTTGCGGACACTCAGGGTAAGGAAAAACTGCACCTCAGAAAGTCTGCTCTTAATCATTAATAATAACAGTAAATGCATTGGAATTACCACTTAAGTTAGACATTCTAATTTAGCAAGCTTCTTGTGTCTTTGTAGGTTTCCAAAGGAGTGAGATAGTGTAGAGATACTGTGCCACAGCCCTGGTCAGCACTTCATGGGGACCTGGGGAGTTTAAACATCACTGAAGACCAGATGGGTTAGGACTGTTCTTTTCTTTTTTTTTTTCTTTTTTTTTCTTTTTTTTTTTTTCCCCCTTGCTTAGGTAGGTGTTGAGCAGAGGGAAAAACATAAAAGACCAGGGGCAAAATTTTCTTCAGAGAGACTTTTGCTTTCTCTTTGCTTCTTAGTTTGACAGAAAAGACTTTGTTTTTATGGAATTTGAAGGGGAAAATATTCTTTTAGAGCAGAAAATGATACCGATGACAAGGCCAAGATAATGATTATTTTCATCAGAATCTACTCCTTTTCCATACTTAATCATGGATTTTGAAAGACTACTTTTCAAAATGATAACTCTTGTCATACACTGCTATTTTTAGAGCTTTCAGAAGTTTTTACTGCTTAAGACATTTTAGGCACACGAGGAGCTGGATGTGCTCCTAACACAAATGAGGTAGGCTTTATAACCACACACAAACTCCCATGGACATTTTTAGAAGCATTTGGATGGCACTGAGATTAAAAAAGAGCAGTCAGAGGTCTATTTGCCCTCCTGGGCTCCACGCAGCTCTGCGTTTTAGCAGTTTAGTAAATGCTGAGCACCATTCCTTTGATGAAGAAGATTTACTGACCTGTGATACTGATTTTAGCAGTCCTAAGAGGTCTAACATGAGAGAATTAAATGTCCTTCCACATCAAGACATTAATTATCTCCATTAAAACTTCCTTGCTTTTTTCACTTGCTGTGAAAGTATGAGTATCCTGTCTTTGTATGTCAGAGACAGGGTGGTCTGGAGTTGAGGTATATTTTCTGTTGACATGTAACAAAGCAGTGGTTGACCAAAAAATTTAAGTACTTTTTGCAGATGGAAGATATATCACTATATTATACTCAAGGAAGATTCATTTTCAACACACAACAAGCAGATAAAGGGTTTAGAACTAGTTACAGTTTTTTCTGCTGGAGTGATATTCTCTTGAAAGTTTATAGAATGGCTTAGGTTGGAGGAGATCTTAAAGATATCTAGTTCCAATCCCCTTGCCATGGGCAGGGTTGCCAGCCACTAGACCAAGATAGCCAGGTTCCTATCCAACCTGGATTTAACTTAGTTCAGTTTAATTAAAATAATTTATGGTGAGAATATTGGTGGTTTTTTGTTTTTTTTTTTTTTCAATAAAAGACTTTGAAGTTTCAGGAAAAATATAGTATTTAAGTACAAAGGCTGCTCCAAAAGTAATGCCAAACAGTGGATGTGAGCACAGTGAGGTGGTGCATTTCAGCAGTGGTAACTGCAATGTGAAAGACAAGCCACACTGTGAATGGCCATGTACAGCTGTCACAGCATGAAATGAAGAGGGTCTCAGTCAGCTCATCCATGTGACATGGATCCATCAGCAAATGGTGGTGACTCAGTTGAAAAAGATTGTATTGTAGCTGAGAACGTGCTCTGTCAAACAGTGTTATTGTGCTCTTTGTGACTGTTACAGTCTCCATGGAAGTAAAATGGATGCACTACTTTTGGAGAAACCTGTGTATATATAGTAAGATTCAACAGCAATGCATAATTTGATCAAAACTGCCAAACAGCTTAATTCAGATAAGATTTTCTTAAAGGGAAATAAAATTTCTTTGTTACTAGTGAATTGGCTAACATAAACTGGAAGAAATGTTATTAAATCTGCTTTGAAAGTCTGCTTCCTTTTAAATAAACATCTTAAAATAGTTAATAAAGAAAGGTATTGCAACCAGTTATGAAGCTTCCCTGGGTAAGGTTAATATGAAACTAACATAAAAACATAACAGTACATGTACAAGAATATTGTGCATGTATAAATTACGTCAGGAGGATTTACGGCAGTAACGTAGCTTGCATGTGCATTTATAGGTAGTAATAAATGCTTAAAACTGGCTTTGAAACATTTCATAGTTCCTATGTATAAAAGCATAAATCTGGCATAAGGTGAAAAATGACTCACAAGCATATTTCTGAAAAAGTGTTAAATGTGTTTCATTTGTGGATTATTATGTACTATAGGTATTTGATCCTCCATGCAGTATATTTTAATATGCTTATGAAAAGCTACAGCTGAATGTAATTTTGTATGAATGATTATCCATTTGAAAGTGCATTCATTATTAGCTGGTTTCCATTTATGATTCCAATCATCATACAACTGAGGAACGAAAAAAACCTACTGCAAGCATTAAGTAACCAGTAATAGCTAGATTAGTTTTCAGGATGCAGTGGGAAAATTCTTCAAATGGGACAGTCACAGTTTATCAGAGTGATGAATCCCACACTTGCCAATAGTTATGTTTGCAGAAATAAGGACAGGTTTTCTGATAACTTGGGAACAAAAGCATCTGCAATCATGGTAGCTATTAGTTGCTCTGTAAGTATTTTTTTAGACCAGTTTCACTTCTGCTCATGTATACCAACTATACAAAATCATCCAGCAACTTCAGGTCCTTGATAGGAGAATACAGCAGCTGGCTTCTCCAGGTTCTGTTTCCATGTCCTTACAGGACAATTTCATTACTCCAACATGAGGTGTTCTGCAAACTTGTGTACTTGAGACTTAACAGATGTAACCAGATGGAGACTGGCATGGTTTGTCTGAGATATGACAGTCAATATCATTGTGTAATGCAGAACCATTTCATAAGCAATAATATCGCTGAAAATGACACCACGTATTTTTTAATTAAACCCAATAGCATTAAGTTGTAGAGTGAAAAAAGTACACTTAGTATCCCAGCACAGCTACTTGATATTATCTGCCTGCCCTTTTACATGAGCCAGAAGGAGACCAGGACATTAACAAATGGCCTCTATTCTCACTACTTGAAGTGGAAAAGAATAACAAGCTGCATAAATGGAAACAGAAATATTAGATTCTGCGTCATTCCTTCTCCTCCCCTGGTCTTCTGAAGTATTATTAGTACCTGAGGTAAGTAAAAATGTTGCAAAGGTTTAGTGTCCTGTTGTCTCCCAATTCCTATGTCTACTCCAGTTGCTGAGATTTTACAACCAGCTGCAAGTATATTACTTAAAATCCTTTTCAATCACAATGAGGAGTAGTTTTAAAGGAACACTAACATGCTGGAATATTGATTGCTAAAGATTCCTGGTCTAGGAGTGAAAGAACACAGCAAGTTACAGCATTTCGCTCTTTTTTTTTTTTTCTTTTAAATAGTGAAGAGGAGTCCTGCAGTCACCAGTGAGATCTCAGGACTCATCCAGCAGTGCTTTAGACACAAACACATAAGTGATATTGTCACTACCTTATGGACGCCTGCTCACGCTAAAACCTGGAGGAAGCAGATGGAGGCAATGATGTTTACAAACATACTTTACCAATTATTTTTGGATACATATAATGGCATGCTGTGGTGTGTACTATATGAACAAATAGCCACAAACACATGTATACATGCAAAAGTCATTTAAGAGTTTATAATAAAGAGAAGTCATCATAGATCCTGTCAATCTGTAGTTTTCTGGCAGATATGTGCAATGGAATTGACTCTAGGACTCGTATTTTCTTAAGAGACATTATTTTAGGTATGTGGCAACATGCTGATCTGCTCACTCTTTATAAATTATTTATAAATGTTCCCTAATATAAATGTTCTTCTACTTGTATCTGTAGGAAGAACTATTGTGTGAGAAGTCTGCCTTCCAGAAATCCTTGCTTCTGGCCTGAAAATGAAAGCATGCAGCTTCTGGTGAAGTGTCAGACACATCCACCTATATTTTAATTGTATATATACTATATGATCAGAAATACTGAGATATAAAATGTTGTCATTTACTGACTTTAGGGAACTTTTTCTCCATTTATTTTAGCAGGATGACTTGTGAATGCAAGAGCTGCCTATTACGCATGAAGAGCCTTCAATCACTTACAAATGCAGCCATTTCTGGAAGGGGAGGCAAATTTTTCTAACTGTAGAATTGCGCTCCCGTCTGCAAGTATTTTGTGTATCTACATTTCAGTAGCAAAATATGAGATTATACAGATAAATGCATTTCTTACTCCCCCTGCCCATCATCCTCCAAATTAATTTGGATTAGATTAAAAGAGGTTCATGCCAGTTCACTCAATTTAAATCCCAAAATGTCTTTTTTCCAATTACATATTTCACCCTGGAAAAAGAAATGAGTCGGTTTGAATTCAGTTGGCTGAGATTTTGTATTTTAAAGGGTGCTGGCTTAGAATATTTGTGTCCTGCTAACATAATTTTTCTGACCCATTTAATGTGATCTCAAATGAGAAGCTGCACTTAGACATGGGAAGAGCATAGATCTGAGATGGTAACTTTAGTTCCGTTGCCCACCTGATCTCCAAATTATATAGTGTCAGAGTGTCCATCCAGTATCAGAAGAAAATAATGAACTAAAACAAAAAAGCTGAAAGATATATTCTGAAAATTGACATTTTGGCTCAAACATCTTTGCAAAGTCATTTGAAGGCCTTCATTACCAGACCAGAGTCAGAACAAAGCAGCTGTTAGAAATATAAACCTCAAAGTGTGCAGCAAAATGAAATCCTTATCCTCTGCACAGCTCTGGCTCAGATGCCTTGCAAGTATCTCTCTGTTATGCCAAATACAAAACCCTGGCATGTCCCCAAAGCGATCTATGAGTCTGTAATTGCTTTCTTAATTCACCAGAAACAAGGCCAGTGTAACTGGGAATGCCAAGAAAAGTAACAAGGCATGTGAACTGTGTTACCTGATGGTGCCAAATGTATTTTTACAGCAACTTTGGATTTTCTAGTACAAAGCTGCCTTGTTATCCATTTTATGTATGGAATAAATTGCAAATATTTTAGCTATGTCCACCATGAAATATGTCATTAAAATGAAAGCATCCTCAAAGAAAATTACACTTTATTCTGATTTCAGGGGGTCTTCATCTAAAATTGTAAGCATGGTGCTTGCAGTGCTCTCCTGAGTACTAATAATCACTGCCAAAAAAAAAAAAAAAAAATTGCTCTGAGCAATACCAGCAAAATTTCCATCACTGGAGCCCCATAAAGCAGGATTACCCATTTAGGGAGTTAAACAGGAGCAAGTGTTGCTACATCTGCCTCAGAATGAATGCCCCCCCACTTGTCTCCCCACTGTCTCTGACAGTATGAGCACATTATTTCTCGGTGCCACCTTCTACTATTGTCTTATGAAGAATTTATGTTTTGCGTTTTCCTTCGTGGTAGGCATCCAGTGGGGCTGTACTATAAACCTGCCACAAAGAATGAAAAAAGTGCCTATTTCAGTTCATCTGGGGCCCAGACTGATGGGCTCAGACAGGCCCAACCTCTGGAGGTTAGTGGGGCTGAACCTTGGCTGGTTCACCTAGCACGGTCACATTATGTACTTCCAGGAAGGTGGCAAACATTTTTAAAGACTAATTACTTGAGAAGGTTGTGGAGGGTGATTAATAGCCCCAAATCCTTTATTGGAGTTCTCCCGAGGAACCCTAATGAAATAACAAATCTGGAGAGAGAACAAATTCTTTTCCTTTTTTGGCAAGTAGTTATTTAAGCCGAACAATGCTGCCAGCTGAACGCATCATTAAAGGGACGGCTTACTGTTGCACGCCGAAACCCCCACTGTGATAAATGGCAAATAAAACATGTCTTTCATCCAGACATCAAGGCGGATGAAGATGAGCAGAGCAGGGTTCCAGGAGCTGGAGGAAGGGGTCGGTTTCGCGCTTTGCAGCCGCGGAGGCGGCCTCTAGGGGGCGCTGGAGGTCCTCTGCTGAGGCTCCTAACCCAGTTCGGCAGCCCGCAGCTGGAGGTTGTCTAAGGTCATCCTTTCTCTGAAGGGCTAAACAAAAGGATCCTTCAGCGCAAGCGGGCATTTCCCCCCTTTTCTACGGCCTTGCTGTTTCTATGCACTGTCTCCAGCCACAACTTTGCCTACGTTATTTGGTTTAGCAGACGTTAGAAATCCACTGTTAAATGTAAGTCTATCCTGTAAATGGCACTGTGAAATAAATAAATAAATGAACAAATAAAAATTAAAGAAAAAAAAAGAGAGAGAGAAAAGAAAAAAGAAGCTTAGAATAGGAATGAACAGTTCCAGCATTTTGTGCCTCACTGTCATCTTGGAGAGGATTGTACGCAGAGTATGGATGAAGTGTTTACATGGATTTAGATCATTTTCTCAAATTCCTAGAATGATCTGGGATATGCTGGGGAACAAGTACCACACTGACTATCACTTCTTTAAAGCAGACTATACTGTAGAATGCATGTCAGATTTGGGGCATACAGTGAATATCTGAACCCACTACACATGTTATTTGCCAAAATGCTTGCATTAAAAATAAAACCAACATGAAAGCAAGCACCACTCATGCAAAAGTGCATAGAGCCTGGAGCAAATTATAGTTACACATAGATTTCATGGCAATTAACTCCTTGTCTTGTGAGTTAATGATAAGTTTTAATTGCACGGAGCCACAGTTTTCTTCCTTAAAAATATGACCTGTATTGTAGAGAGGAAAAAGACCTTTCACCTTTGACAGCAGCTGTATTTTAAATCCCCAGATCTTGCTATGCTTAGCTGCACATGTGGAGCTGAAAAATTCAGAAGAAATAGATTATTACAGCAGCCTCGGTTCCTGTCTTTCCTTGTCTGGCCACAATGAAAGGAAGAAGTCTCTAAAATTAGTGAGGGTAAGCAGTTGTTTTTCATTTCTAGTAGAATAGAAGGATAGTGTAGAAGGATATGTTCTTCGACAGGCCTTGACAGTACCTTCTGGCATGGCCAAGTTTGATTATTTGCCTTTTCAGGAAAAAAAGTAGTGACTACATGCTCCTATTTCCTTCCCCTACAGAACCAGGGTGGCTTTAGCTAGGACAAAAGTTATGTATGAAAATAATACATTGTGTTCATGACTCAGTATGTAGCAACACAGCTGTGGAAGTAATCTTGGCTTTTTTGTTTTTCACTAGGTTTCTGAGTAAGCCACTCAAAGTACCAGTCGGTTCTATACTCCTTAAAAGTACCAATAGCTGCCACTGGGTTTCTGAAGCTGTTTGCTGTGACTACACAGTAACTAATGCAAGGAAATGGTGCAACAGCAAAGGAGGGAATTGTAGGTAGCAACAGAAAGCAATGACGCTGTCACCAGTTGACAGAGAGTACAGATCTCAAGACTGCTGAATGATGTGCACAGAAATACAGAACAATTTCACTGAAGTGTTTCCAAGGCCTTACAGGGTCTGACCATTTTTCTTCTTGGCTTTAGATCACCGAAGGGTAGAGAGCCATTCCTCTCCACTTAAGTGGCTGTGTGCAGTGAGAGCTGAACACGGTGAGATGGGGAATGTCAGTCACATGTACAAATGTTATAGCTTTAATTCGCTACGTAGGCAACTGTAAGTACCTAAAAACTGACACAGCTGAGATGCTTTTTTGTTCTAAGGCTGTTGTGCTGGAAAGGCTTCTGCTAAACCTCTACTCTCTTACAGGAGGGCAACTGTAAATTCCTTGGAACAGGCAGGTTTTGTGAATGTGAGAAAACATAAGAGACATGCCACTATTGGATGTTGGAAGAGAGAGAGTCAGGCAGTGGCTAAATGTTATATGAAAATATTACAAAATATTTATTTTTCCTGGACAGGATCTGTTTTTTCTTTTGTTTGCTTGTTTGTTTGTTTGTTTGTTTGTTTGTTTGGTGAGGATGAAGATTCTCTATGAAGATTTTAAAGACTTCATATACATTTCCAGGATTCTCTATTGCCTCTGACCCTAGCAGGTTATATCCTGCCAACCAAAAGCCACACATCTGGAATACCTCAAAATATTGCAAACCAGCTCCACGTGCTTCAAAACCATTGGCAGTTGTGCAAAGTGATTTGTTCTGTGCATGCCTAGGAGTTTCAACATGTCCTAAAAGTGTGGGGTTTACTATAGCATGCAAAAGATACGTGCATATCGCTCTCCAGACCAGATGTCCTGAGCTGTTATGCGCTGCAGTAAGAGAAGTCACATAGGAAATTTTGACTCAGCAGTTTTCTTCTGCAGAGTGTTCTAGGTTTTGGTGTTTCAAGCTCTAAACTTTCATGTCATTTTTGCTAGGCATTTTTGTTTAATGAAATATGTATGATAAAGAATGAGGCCCTCATAACATCACTGTAAACTTGTGGAACTCTTGGAGGAAGAACAGTTCAAATCCATGGCATTTTTTGTCCTATTTCATGCCCTTTACCTTCTTAGGCATTATGCCCTGTTGCTCTTACCAAAGAACAGAAATACTTTTTGTTTGGAGGGAGCATTTTCTCAGGAAAATATGATCACGCAGGTTGGAAAAGATTTCAGGAAGTGCCAGTCCAACCTTCTGCTCAAAGTAGGCATGCAGATGATATTGCTCATTTTTATCTTACAAATCTCTGGGAGACTAAACAGCCTCTCTTCCAATGAACAGTCGTCTTCATGGGGAAAAAAGTTTATCTTTATGTCTGGTTAGAACCTTCCTATTCCATTTTATGGTATTGTCTCTGTCCTCCTGCTGTACACCTCATCACAAAGCAAGATGCAGTGAGGCCAGATGCTTGCTAAGTGTCAGGGAGCTGGAGGCCAAGTACAGTGACAGGGCTGGCAGGACAAGGTCTCACTAGCCAGAATCTGCCCTACAGATGAGACTTCCTACAATTTTTTTCTCTACAATGGCTGTGCTCAGCCAACTGGCCTCAATTGCAGCCAGCTCAGGCAGGCAAACCCCAGAGATCTGGAAAGTGCACCCAGGGCCCTGATCACTGTCTGCTGAGGCCCCCAGGTCTTTTTTTTGGCAGAGCTGCTTCTCAACCAATTGGTTTTAATCTGTCCACTTGCAGTGCATTCTCCCATTTTACATAAAGGATTCTGGATATATCCCTGCTGAATTTCCTAAGGTTCCTGCTGTCTCTCTAAATGATGACCCAGTGACTCATGGAGTGTATTGATCACACCTCTGACTTCAGTGTCATCCACAGACATGATTAGGGTGAATTCTGTCTCTTTCAGACCAGTGATAAGGATTCTGTACCAGGGCAATCCCAGTATAGACTCCCTAGGAATTCCGTTTGTGACCTGTAAGTATGAACCACTAGCCACTACTCTCCTGAACACAAAGATCTGCAGGCTGGTGCAGTGAACTTGTGTTCAGTGGATCACCCATCTACTGAAACAATAGCATCCCAGCTTACATGAAAGGATACTCTGGGAGACCATATCTAAAGCCTTGCTGAAGTCAAGTTACTAACAACTACCACTGTGCCCTCAGCTGCAGACCTAAGCTTTTTATTGAAGCAGACAGTCATATCAAGTTCATTTCATGTTACTAATCCTGGATTAGACTAAACAGGTTGACTTCTGTCTTGTTTATTGTCTTCTCTGGATACTTGATAAAAGATTTGACTAATGACTTCTTAGTCATATTTAGCCAAGTTATGCATATTCCATTCCTTTAATATTTCCTTCAGAACAACACATAAGAGAAAAAGGACAGGAAGAGATAACAGGAGAACATGTCATGATAAGCTTGTTAAGCTCCTGAATTTAATAAGGAATAGAACAACAACGTGTATTTGTGGATCAGATGCTCTTGCATTTGTAATTCACTGAATAAATAGGAACACGCTTCTTATTTCAAAAGGATAAGATCACTTGCTTTTGTATATACTCGCATTTTGAATTTCATTTTACAGTCTTTGAAGAACATTCCTCCTTCAGTCTGAATGGCTTTTAATTTAGCTTTTCAGGCCTTGAATTCCAGAAAGTGCATAACAATGTCTCCATTTCCTACAGATCTTCAGCACAACTTCATCACCAAAGCAGTGATGTAAAACCCACTGAAGTCAGTACAATTCTTCCTTTAACATCAATCATTTTTGGATCAAGCAGTAACTGACAAAGCATACAAAGTTCATTTTTAATTCTTTTACCTACGGCTTTTTGATAAGTAAGTACGAAGACATATATAGGAGGTAAAAGAAAAATCTACAGTGAATAATGTGTTTTCCATATGTCCCAGATGCCTGAACATAGACTAGTTTTCCTTAATTACTTATTACTGGATTTTAATTCTAATGTTTTATGATAAGTCAGTTGTCTATAAGCTCTCTTGAATATTTGATACCTGATATTCACAGGCTGAAATCTGCTGGCTAGTTGTAAATGGCCTTGTTAGCCACATGATATTGTTTCTAGTCTCTGATCACAACAGTACACGTTGCAGGCTACTAAAACTCTAAGACATCTGTGAGCCTGGAATATTATCAGAAAGACTGTAGATATCTTACAGACAGTAGATATAAACTCAGGAAAAGATATTTTTAAAAATGCTAAATGCTCAGGCAAACAGTTAAAATGTTTTGTAATCAGCTGCAATCAGTTCCATAGTGCTGTGCCTGAGCTAACAAGCCCCTGTGCAGAAGGGACACTTAGTTGTTTAAACAACACTAATGGCACTAATTGCACTAATGGAAGGTGATTCTCATCTGGTAAGATTTCAATAAGTGAACAGTATCTGCACATGGTCAAGAGAATGAATGCTGTGTGTCAACCATATAAAACTATGATTACATCCCCAAAATAATATTGCAAGAAAATTTAGGACACTTCTGTTTTCTGTCATTTGGGGGATATTACAAGGATATATACATTGCTACATATCTGGCAAAAAGGCAAGATTTCTGCTTTGCTCTTTTATCTTCAGCTAGGAACACCAGCAGCAGCAGGCTCTCAGTCTCCAGACTGGTTCCCTTGCAGAAATTCAGATGGGAATCCTTTGAGATTTGTCAGACTGGAGATGTGTTGGCTGAAGTGTTTGGGTTCAACAAATCACCACACTCTAATGAAATTTTGTTTAATTGGAAAATTCCCCTACTTGCCATATTCTCTTCCAACACATAATCAAAATTGCTAGTAAGGAGTTTTGAGAAACTGTTCTAATTTTTTGTAAGCAACCTCTAATCCCATTAAAGCATAATACTTTTGATACAAATATACAGGTAAGTGTATATTTGTGTTTGGCAAGTATTTCTATGGACAAACTTTTTTTGATGTTAGCACAACTACAGCACATAAACACTGCACTATTTTACTACAGTACAAGTTAGTTTTAAAAAAATCCAGGCATTTCTAGTTGGGTTTTGACTCATGTTTCAACTGAATACCAAGTGATTATGATTACTGGATTTTGTTATGCAGAATTGCTATCAAAATACAAGAACATTCCAAAATCCAAAGCTGTATGCCATTTCTAAATTTTAACTCGGCTGTGAGTTCTGCACACTTTCCAGATGATGTTATACATTGGTACTGGCTTAGAATAGTTCCTTTTCTTTGCTTCTGTCCTGTGAGAGCAACCACATAGCTATTTTTTCTATGCAGATTCAAATGTTGAGCTCTCTGTGACAGCTGGGTGTCAATGTGAACAGTTAACGCTGTCAGTCTTGGTGTTGTGACGTTTCTCCTCTTGTAGCATAGCACTAGGTGAGGATTTCTCTATGGAGACACACCATATTGCTATGTGTGTGAGAGACCATACTTTGAGCCCTGGGAAATTCTGACATTTCCCTTGAGCTCAGTCAGCTGGAATATCACCTCTCTTTTTGAACTTGTTGGGTATGTTCAGCAGAGATTATTTCTTAATCTTGTACTGAAACAGCATACCACAGTTTTCCGCTTTTACAGACTTGTGGATAATGACTTCAACATTTTAGGAATGATTTTTAGGGAAAGCACATGTCTGCAGTGGGTTTTGCAAAGGCTAATCAAAACATGTGAATCACGGTGCTGAGTTTCAAGTTAGCTGTTAAATGAACTGGTATTTCTGCATATACTGACGTAACAGATTAGATCCTGTAAGAAAAAATATTTGTGTTAACATGAGACCTGATGCTAATTGGTTATTATAAGGTTGGAATGCTGCAAGTACTTTTTTCTCTTTCCTGATTTAGTCTGGGTCAATGTTATATTAGACAATACTCCTTGTGCACATTAATGAATTTGTTCTTACACAAGCAGTTATTCCTTTAATTAGTACAAGAGATATCATCAATTTAGACAGTATTCTAAAGCAGTTAAGCATTTATCTCTGATTACTATGGATTTCTTTTTACCTTTTGGACAAGTCTTAGAAAATTCTCTTAAAAATTCACTGCTGTAGAGTGTACAGCAAGTTTTCCCTTCGCCAGATTTTTTCTCTTTCAAACCATACAGTTGTTTCTCCTTCTCTTTTCTTACCTTTTTCCCACTTTCTGCTTGAATCTTCCTTTTTCCTTGCTTTGTGCGAACTTAAAATGCAAAATGATATCACTACAGATAAACTTTTAGTCATGTCTCTACTAGGTTCAATTTCTTTTTTTTTTTTAAGAACAGTTATTAACAACTTTATTTCTCCAACCGCATTTCTTCTAATCCAAATCTGTTTCCTTTCTTTCTCTAGGTTTTTGTATCTAAACAGAGTATCCAGCAGTCCTCTTGGTTTCAGAAGACAATGACAAAATTCTTGCTGAAGTGTGAATTACTCTAAAACTAAATGGGCTGTCACTAATACAAGTTTCATGCTAACACTGGGATTTTTAATCAATAGATTTTCAAAATCATTGTAGTTTCTTGGACAAAAAAAAATGAGAAAGGAGGGAACATTTTATAACCTCATAGCCTTAGAATAAATGACAGATATCTAATGTTCATCTATAATGGAACACGTATTTTGCTATCAGCTGAAAATTACTTTGCTTTTAATAGAAGATATCTCTAAATGACAGTCAGCTGAAATGTCCTAAAGGACAGATTTGCATTTTCCTTCTTTTCTTTTAGCAAACGGTAAGGAAAGAAAGAGAAGCAAGGGGCATGGGGTAGTGAGAAGAGTTAGTTTTTGGATCTAACCAAAAGCGGAAGATCCAGTTTGTATGAGCAGAGCGTAAGGTAACCAGGGAGGATTGCAGTGGCAACACTGATCTCAAGGCTTCCAGTAAGAAGGATGAGGCATTGAAAAGGATGTCCCTCAAATTTCTCTTTATTTTCTTCCGTCTTGATGAAGATTTGACAGAATACATAAATTCCTATTACTAAAAATCACATTCTGATCTACATGATAACTTTCAATCACTGTCAATGGCTCAAATGCCTACATCGTATTTGTGCTCTCTAGAATTATATTTTTTATTTACCATTTTTTAATTTTACAACTGAAACAGCTGCTCTTGCTCAAACATATGGTAATTTCACCTCTGAAGAAAAATCAACATGTAGTATTTAGTGGATGAGTTTGTTTGAGATTTCTGCTACTGTTTTGTAAGAGGTAAGTACAAACTTTACTTGAAGGCACACTTTAGAATTTTCACTGGGCCAATAGAACACAAAACAGAAAGAAAGTTATCTGGGCACATTAGAAGGTCCTATGACTTCGAGGAGCATTATGCAGCATAAATTTATACTGTGATAGAGAATCCTGAGTAATTCCTGTTTGGTTGGCATTGCTGTCCATCCCAGAGTGATGCCATTCAAAGAGACTAGCTTGTGTGTACGAATCAAAATTGCTGATTTAACCTAGCTTGCATGCTTGGATTAATTAGCCCGAATTAGATCTAATTAGTAAGCTAGCTGAGGTGGAACAGTATCCTGCTGCAGCTATCCTGTTTCTGGTTCTGAACCTGGCTTGCTTTGAGGTGGCTCTGTGTTCTCTAATGAGCTGCATGGTATAGGTTTGCCCTAAATAACTTTCTCCAGGATCAGCTGAATTCATTGCAGAGTCCATAATAGAACCGCCATCACTTGACTTCACAATCTGTCTGAAACTATGCTCTTGATTTTATTTTTAAAAAGACTTCAATTTTACAGCTGAGCAGCTTGAGGCATAAAGAGGTCAGTCAATGGCACTACTGGGAGTAGCACCTACTATCCTTTTGAGAGCCTAATCCCAGCTCTTTGGCTCTATGCAGTGGAACATACAGACTCCTTTAGACTTACTCCTGAAATGATCTATAAATACAACAGCGTTAGGTTTGTTTTGAGCCCACACGCAAGGAGTTTATTTGAGGGAACCCTCAGGCAGCCTTTTCAGTTATAAAATAAATTTTGAAGAAGCAGCTGTGGCTGAAGTTTTTTAGACATTCTCCAGGTTTTACGGTGAGCAATATGTAACATTGGTTGTCATTTAAGGCTCTGGAATGGTGCAGTTGCACAGTTCTGTGGGATAGCAGGACAACATTCTTCTTCACATGTATTTATGCATCCTGTCAATTCCTTTCCTTTCCTTCACTTCTTTTTCCTTCTCTCACCATGTCATGAAAAGGATGGCTGACAGCAAGAAAGGTTAGTGTGACTTCCATTACAACCAGTGCCTGTTGATGCTTGCAGTTAAATGAAGTGTGAAGTGGGTTGTTAATGGACTTTTTTTTTTTTCCTCCTGAAGGATTAGCTTTTTACTTTTGTGATAAAAGAATAACTCACACATTAATGTTGAAACCAACAAATGCATAGCTTTATAAATTTTGTTTCTGGTCTCAATTGGATCAGTGACTCTGAGATTTATTTAAAAGTAAAGGGTTAGCAGGATGCATTGCAAATCAGCTTTCATAAGTGATTTCTTTTTTACTGGCTCCAGGGTAGCTGATGGCGAGAGCTTTACGTTTATCTATATTACCTGAAGCACTGGCTCAGTAATCCTTTTACTGCAGTCAAGAAACATATGATTATATTCCTCTTGGAAAATAACAGGAATGAAGATACGAAATAACCAAACATAGTATGCATTAAGCAACAGGTAAATTCTTAACAGGTGATGTCTGCACTGTGGATTAGCTGTTGTAATACTATTTCTGTGGAGAAATTGAATCCATCTTTATTCAGTTTAAGAATGTGTTTGAATTAAGGCTTATGAATAAATCAGCTAAAAAGACATATAATTGCATATCTTAATACCTTGAGAAAAAGAGATGGACTATGTACATAAGGCCTCTCAACTCCATATTTTGTACTGAAGTCCTACTGCTGTCTGAGAGCACTGAAAGAATCAGCACGCAATATAGTGGCACAAAAGAATCTGACTGCAAAATAATAAACATAGCATAATTAGTAGGAGGAAGAAGGAAATAGTTTGAACAAATGTAAAACGGTTCATCCAACCTCAATTCTACCTAGGTGACTCCCAAAGTAATGCCTCCTATTTACATC
Organism: Numida meleagris; assembly: GCF_002078875.1. Taxonomy (NCBI): domain Eukaryota; kingdom Metazoa; phylum Chordata; class Aves; order Galliformes; family Numididae; genus Numida; species Numida meleagris. Next base: position 19,705,979 of record NC_034409.1, on the reverse strand, counting down.
TTATTTGCATGGAAACTACAGCAGATAGAAAGAGCACAATGACACTATTTGATAGAGCAAATTCTCAGCTACAAAACACTCTTTTTCAATATGGTCATCACCATTTGCTGATTTGTGTGGATGAGCTTACCAAGATGCTTTTCAGGTGTGATAGCTGTGTGTCTGGAATGTTGTTTGTCTTCCACGTCACTGTCACCACAGCTGAAACACATCACTCACCACTTCACTGTTTGATCTCCATAAATGTTCAACATGCATCTATGAATGTCAGTGGGTGCCATTTTTTCCATATGGCGGAATTCAGTGACACACCTTGGCGTCATATGCACTTCCATGCCGGACGCCATTCTGCCAGACTGCCCCTCTGCTGCCATCTGTCACATGACAACAAAATATAACGGAATATTGGTAAGAAGGTTCAGCCTCTCTACTGGTATACCACCAACATCCCCTTCTGACATCACGAGCCAGCATTCTACAGTAGGAGGCATTACTTTCAAAGGAGCCCTCATATGTAAGCTTAGGGAAAATTCTGAGGGAAAGAATAATGAAAGATGGGGAGTTCTGTGAAAAACAAGCAAACATTAAACGAGACAGTCATAGGTAGATTGTACTAATCTAGCCAGGTATCTTTTGTTTTGAAAGGAGCTGATATTTTTTAGACAAGGGAAACAGTAGACCTAATCTACCTCTAATTCATTAATGAATATGCTATAGTATCACAGAATGGCTTGGGTTGGAAGAGACCTTAAAGATCATCTATTTCCAAACCCCTTGCAATGGCCAGGGCTTCAGCTCACCAGCTCAGTCTGCCTAGGACCCCATGCAACCTTGCCCTGAACACCTCCAGGGATGGGGCATCCACAGCTTCTCTGGGCAACTTGTTTCTTTTCCTCACCATAGTCTGAGTAAAAAATTCCCTCCTAAATAGTACCATCCAACCAAAAGGATTAATACTAAACAAATGGGAAAACAAATCTTAGCCTAATTGGAAAGAACAGGACACCAAATTATCATTGAGAAAAAAATTGAAGAAAATTATTACTGAAGTTCCTCAAAGATCAGTCTTAGAGATATTCTTATTTAATACTTCCACTGATTTTCTTTTCCTGCAAAAATTGTGAATGCTTATTAAATATTGCCAAAGACACAAAGGTGGTGTTCAACAGCAAACCAGATGTGGGTTGGAATATCTTGTAGGAAGAAATAGATGTCTGGCACAAATGAGAATTGAGGTAATAGAAACAAGATAAAATATTAAAATACAAAAAGAAGACTGTGTGCTCAGAAACTAAAAAGAATTTCTGTTCAGAGATGATCAGTGAAATAGAGGACACATATTACAATAGCAAATCAAAAATTTGGCTTAGTTAGTCTCTCAGAATGAAAGCTGAGAGGACATATGACTACTCTCTGCAAATGCACCAGAGGGGAATAAACAGCAGGGAGGGAGAAGAACTAATTAATCTAAAGGACATTGTTGGCACAAAAACAAAGAGTCATTATAAAATTTAGGTTAGAAATTAGAGGAACTATCAGAGGAATGAGGGATGTTCTTCTAATAAAAGTAATGGAATCAGCTTAATTAATTTTAAGGTAGAGCCTATTTAGTTTATGAAAGAGATTATATGATATGGTTGTCTGTAATAGCAGACTGCTAGACTGCATGAGTCAGAAGGCCTCTGTGACTCTAATAATCCTTTTTATCAAGTATTGAACTTTCTCTCTAAAAGCACACAGAGCAGAGGAAACAACGATCAACGTTCACCAGATTAAACTTGTTAGTAAAAAGAAAGTACATGACTTTTTTAGTTGGTGTTGCGTTTAGCATTTGTCAACACTCCTAGAGGATAGGATCAAGGAAGAATATTACCTGGAAATAAATGACACACACATACACACACACAAAAAAAGTAGAATTGAATTGTCGTGAAAAAGCTTATGAAATCAATTATGGTCATTAATACTATGAGAATAGACACATATGTCTAATTATATCAGAGGGCATGTAAAATCGAATTAGTCTTACAACTTGTATAATCAAATTTTTATATTCAGAAAAAGATACATCTTTTCTTGGATTCTGACCATTCAGTACTATCTTTTTCCTTACCTTGCCTTGCCTTTTGCCTTGCCTTGGATTATGCAGTTCTTTGCTGTAGAGATCACGTGCCTCTTCATACTAGTACAAAACTCTGAAATAGTTTCTGTAACTGTTGCTTAGTGGGATCTATTCTGCAGCTGAAAGAGGATTTTGGTTTCCAGTGCTGTCAGTCTGGCACTGTCTTCAAGTCAGACATTGACCTTTACTGTAAAAGTTTAATCATTTATTTTATTTAACTGCAAAAATGTCTAGCCTTTGCTCTCATTATGATTTAGTGTTTTAAAAAGAACAGCAAAGGAAGAGCATTGGTCTACCACTCAGGGTGCACCAACAGCCCCTTAGGACATCTCTTGTTCTTTACGATCTGGCAAAATAACAAAGAAGAGCTAAGATACTACACAAATACTAGTAAATGCAATGAAATACTTTTACAATTATATTCATACATCTATTTCTCCATCTATTCCAAACACCTTTCACATAGTTTTGACTGAGGCTGTTTTTATGATTTCTATTACCTTATTTGCAAATATAATATTTATTGAAAATAATTTATAGATTTGGCAAATCCTTAGAAACGTTATATATTTCAAGACAGACGTACTAAAACCTATCTTTAAACATGTAAATATTCAAGATATATGTATGTGAGAGTCACAGCTGAAAACAATGTACAGTTTTTAAAATATTTCAAGATTTTCAGAAAATCTTAGGCTGGAATTTCCAAAGAATTAATTCATCTTTTCCTCTCCTACCCAGACATAAGTAAGAACTGATAATGGGAAGAGAAAAATTTGAAACAATTTTTCTTTTCTAATTAACTATATAAAATTAATTGGGCTGTTTTTCATTTTTTTCAGTATCTTCAAAGAAAAAGCGTTCATGAAAAGTTCTCCATTCTGTCCACTTTTTCTCTAGCTTAAGATCTACATTGTCCTCACCTTTTAATTTTAACAAAAAAAAATAGAAAATAAAAAATAAAATGCACATTCTCATCACAGAGGTGATCAGAACCCTGTGTGAATCTCTTCCTTTGAGGGAGAAGTTCTAGCACTACCCTGCAAAGGGTGTAAGCATAGTATTTAAAAGACCATGAATTAAAAAAGATGAAGATTAACTTTCTGAAGATCTGTTGCTACAGCTGCTGGCTGGAGGATTACAAAACCAAACAGGTTGTTTTAATCATGAGATCAGAATGATTGAAAAATAATCATAAATTATAAGACCTAATTAATGATTAATCACATCAAACTGATAAAATTGCCCCAGTTTTAACATTGCAGAAGCAATGCATAATTCCCTCTATAGACCTTTGCATAGTTTTAATAGTTTAAAAAGGTAAAACAGAATAGAATCATAGGATATCCTTGGAAAGGACCTACAAGTCATGACTCCACACAGGTTTGATTTGAATGAAAAATTAGAGGTCACCCAAGAGGTGTGGAGAGCTCACCCGAGGGAGAGAGGTAAGCTGGTCACAGTCTAGCATCCTCTTGAAGCATGCACCAGCAGAAGACTGGTCCCTAAGTGCTAGCAACCTACAGCTAAATAAAATGGCAAGTTGCAGTACTAAAGGCAAGAGACAGACAGGAGCTTATAAGGTTAATTCTGACCATAACTCTGTCTGTGACATAGCATGGAAAATAATATTTGATTGGAAAAAATGGAGAAGCCTACTTGTCTGCTTCACAAAGGTAAAGATTATTAAGGAATATTTCTTCAAGACCAACCAAGATATGCAAATAGAGTAAACTGAACTTCCATGTGCTTTTCTTCACTCCAATTTTTCATATTTTTCTTTAGTCAGTTATGTCTCTCACAAGTTATAGGTTAAGGGCTTTGAGCTTAATTTTACAACTATTTAGCCATATGTATATATACTTAAAATATAAAGGCAATTACATCACAAATTTGTTCATGTATGCAGTTACCTTAATGGATATACAGACAGGATAATTGTGTCTGCAAATTCACTGTGTCTGTTATCTGATTTGTGCAAACAACTGAAGTGATTGTGCGTACATATAATTCTATGTCTAAATTATCCAAAATTTGTTTATCCTTATATTTGTTTTATTTATATTTCTTGTGGCTTCCTTCAGTTTTGTTATCTAATGTCATGGTTTTGTGATTTTCGGTTATTGGTATTCCACATCATAACATCATGTAGTGAATGTACCTGGTTCTCGGAAGAGAAGGACTACTACAGTCCCCACGGTACTTTGCTCCTTTGTTACAATTTTCCAGCTAGAGGGAAAAGATAAAAGCTCGCAGTATAAAAACTTGCAGATCACGAGACCTCGTCCCTTTTTCCACCGTCTCTCGTCTTGGCAGCACCTCGCTCTCCGGCCGTCTTATCGTCGGTAGTAGAGTAAGGCCTACCTTGATTTTGGGACATTCTCTCTCTCTGTATTGGATTTATCAGTTTAAATTGTAATTATATTGTATTATAGTGTGTTGTTTTGCATTCTGATATTTTATTTAGTAAATTAGTTTGTTTCTCCTCAGATTGTTGCCGCTGTTCTTTGCTCTCAGGGCCATCTCCCTACCCTTTTCCCCTTTCCCCTTTTCCCGGGACATGGGCCTGTGGGTCCCCCGTCCCCTTTGTCACGGAATCGGGCCTAACGCCCGTAAACCGTTGACATCTAATTAAAACAAGTATTGTGTAAGACACAGAATATGTGATATCTTACATTTTAAAATGTTAATTCTAGCCATATGATTATATCTTCTGTATTCCAAACATAATAGTTGAGATAATTGTTAAAACGGTAGATATGAGCTATGAGAGACTTTGCTTGCCCCGTAAACTGGACAGTAATCTATTGTCCCGAACAGATGTAGGCTAAGGCACACCCACACAACATTTAGGACCCTAAACATAATCTATTAAAACAATCTGAATTTCCTGAAGCTTGTTTTCCCATCAGAGAAAATATGATTATATTTTTTTTGCCAGTGACTTTCTTACTGATTTTGATTTCAACTGACGTCAATAAAAAATTCCAGTGAATTTGTGGTTGTAAGCCAAGCTAGGTGGAAATTCTTTGTAATCAGCTTCCTTTCTTCTGCATCTATATTCTGTTCTTAACATTGAGTGTGAGAATTGAGTTGATAGGTACTGATACATGTGCTTTAAATTCTAAACCTAACCACTTTCTCTCTTTTTTTTTTATATATAATTAATGATATAATGAACTTGGAATAAATAGAAATAACTTCCTAGAAAATAGCTTTAGTTTTCAAAAAAAATAATTTGCACAGAAAAAGAATGCTAAAAATAAAGACAAAAAGAATGCATTTGATTCTGTTGGTAAATTAACATATGACTGGAGAAAATAATAATTCCTTTCAGAGTCTAATTTCATCCATCATGCAGAAGATAAAAATCTACTAGCAGACAGAGAATGATGAAAATATATTGGTGGGCTATGACTGTGCATGTTTGTTGGTAAATGCTTTTCTGTTCTATCCACTGAATACTAGAAGGTCAGTACAGAAATTCCTTATATTCCATATCCTGGATGAGGTCCATGAAAGTATTTAAACCATATTAAAGCAGTTATTGTTAAACATTTTCTTATTGTCCTATTTAGAGCCACAAATTAAGGACAGTAAGGAAGTTATCCAAAACATTTCTGAGATTATTTGCATTCCTTTTTTGCATAAAAATTTTCCTCCAGACATAGATACATGAATTATGTTATCACATCAATTATTTGTTTGAGTTTCTCAGCAGATTAATGTTAGGGGAGAAATTAAGGAGAAACTTCAAATTGCTTTTTTCCTAACATAATATAAATACTAAAAATCCTTTGTTTATGTCTACTCTAACTGCTGGTCAGAAATTTCAGTACAGTTTTTGTCCAGATCCAAATTTAATTCAGATGTTTTAATTTGGTTGCCTTTCAGCTCACATCCTCATTTTATGCACATGCAGTTTTATGCTCATTTGACAAACAGAAGCATGAAACCTTGACTAATTTCCTATGTGAAGGTGCAAATTTGAAAGAACAAACATGGTGCACCCACAGCTATAATATTCTTTAAGCAATTAGATCTAATTTGCGGTGTCTCCGCAGGTTAGTTTGAAATATGTCTAAGTAAAGAATATCTTCAGCATGAATGTGTAACTGGGAATCTAAAGGGATAAGTAATTTTTCACAACCACAGAAATAAGGTGAGCCTGCCTGAGAAGCTGGTTCATGAATTACTTGCGTAAGATTTACAAAAACAAAACAACAACAACAAAAAAACTCTGAACAAACCGCTATAACTCAAACAAAAGTAACTCCATGTGTATCTACAAACTTTATAGTTTGCAAATGACTCTTCTTGATTTTGTCTTTACCACTAACTTTCCATAATTAAAAGAATAGCAACTATTTCAGTTAATAAACCATCAATCAGTCTGTTTTCAAACATTCTGAATGCCCATAAAAATAGATTAAGCTACAAGATAAGAAATTGGTTGCAAATTTCCCAAATCAAAATGAAGAATGTGAAAGAAAACAAACACACCCTTAGTTGTTCTTCAGCACAAGGCTTAATGCCTCTGCGAAAGATAAATGTTAGGTAGAACAGACACTGGTGAAAACTGTACAAGAATAAGGAATTGTAATTGTGTGTTATGCAAGACACCTAATGGAGCCTTTTGGGCCTGAAAATGTGAATCCATGAGTAAAAATCTCTGAAATGTAAAATGAAACGTTCTCTAGGTTTTGACAAAGTATCTTGTCTCTTTTGCACAATGTCAACTGCAGCATTTCTCTTCAATGTAATTCTCAAGGAGATACCACTTTATTTGTGGAAAGAATTTATTGTTTTAGCTGGTTAATGAAGCATTGTGTTTAGAAATGCTTCTTTTCAAGTAAGCTGTCAATCTGCTTTGCTTAAAGGCTTAAAAACCTTTTTTTCCAGTGTGTGAATTAATGCTTCCAGGTATTTTCAGAATCAGTTTTCTTCACCATTATCTAGGTGAAAAAAAGGGAGGGAAGAGAGGGCCTTTGGGACATTGCAAACACTCTATGGTACGCTTATTTGAAGTGTGAATGGACCTTGGCAAGTCCTGGCTATTCTCATGTATCTCATTAGCCTTTTTGACAGTATGAGGCAGGCAAGGATGCCAGAAATCTTTTCTGTCAATGCACATTACCCAAGTGGCTTAAATTTGTACTGAAACAATGTATAGATTTTGGACACAGCTCAGGCTCAGAGCGGGGCTGGAACTGAGCAGTACACCGAGGGAACATCTATTTGGGACACGGATAATAACAATACATCCATTTCAGATATATGCAGCCCCTAGCCTAATGCCATGAAGGCTGGGAAGGCTAAGGACACAGATGTAGGGTTTTGCTGCAGTGCCTGTCTCAAATAGTTGTCAGCATTCATGCAGTGCTCCTAGACATATGTTCCTCTACTTCAGCCCTCAGGACAGGACTTCCTTGGTTATTGGATTCTGCATTAGGAGTTGTCAGCTATCCTCTTTTTCCTTTTTGTTCTTAAAATCGTATTTTAAATTTTTTACAATACAATACAGTTTCATCTGAGAATGCAACTGGCATCAAATCTTGCTGTACAAGAGGTAAGCAGTATCATCTCTACCTTGAACACGTTGGACAGGTGTCACAGCAAAACGCCACTGGTCCTGCCCTACTGAAGAAAGATGTGGACACTTGTTCAGAAATGACAGTCAGCCAGAAAAACTAGTCTTGTGTGTACGCAGAAGCCTGTACGAAGGGCAGGACTTCAGTGTTTCATAAGTATTTCTTACTGATTGACTTAGGCCTCTGCTCTGCTCTTTGTGTTGGCTGTCACAGTCCTGTTCCCAGCTTATAACCAACCCCAGCCTTCACAGGATGTTTTGTGCAGAGACCTCTAGAATTCTAGGGCTGGAGCCATGACTCCAAATCCAGTTGTGACAATACCCAGGGCCTTGAGTCGCTTCTTCTCAAACATAAAATTTCTGAGGCTGATCTGAACACCGTTTGACTGCTATGTCAATGACAGTAGGTTTCAAGTGCACTACTGTTGAATGCTCCGGCTTGCAACACTGCTCTATTAAATTACATAGCTATGTATTTATCCCATTTAAAGTATATCGCATTTAAATGGTCAAATATGAAGAATTTATTTTCTATTTTTCCTTTTTACAAGAATATTAAGCATTACAAAAATTAGATATAAATGTGTATGTATATATAGAATTTCTACCCAACTGAGGTAATAGAGCCTGTTCTAGAAATCTGTGAGAAAAATTGATGGCAGTGTTCAAGAGCATAGGGTTTTACTGTAGACACAAGTAAGTCATTGTTTCATCACTGTTAAGAATAATATCATACGTCTTCTAAATAAGAGAAAATAATGAAAACATAAACCCAAGAAAGGGCCAGTTGCCTTGCCAGCCAACAATTGCTGACCTCCAGTAAAGGAAGCTGCAGATATTTGTTCTTTGTGAGAAATGATTTAAGACCTGCATCTTGTTAAGAACAGCACTGAAAACAACGTTAAGAATAACACTTCAGTTACCACTGGACAATAGATTTTCTTCTGCTTGTATGATGGCATGTATCCCCCCAGGAACTGAAAGCAGGGCATTTTTACAATTTAAAGAAAAAGAATCATTTGTTTTACCTTGATATGACAGACAGAGAAATGGTGCCCAGCTGGGCAACCTCCAGACTGAATCAGGGGTGTTGCTGAACCATTTCTTGTTTTTGAGTCAGTGTCCTGATTTCAGCTCAGACAGAGTTTTTTACCTTCGTGTCTGGCATGATACTGTGTTTTGGCTTTAAGACAAAAACAGTGTTGATAACACAATGATGTTTTAGTTGTTGCTGAACAGTGGCTGCACAGAGCCAAGGATGTTTCAGCTTCTTGTACTGTCCTGCCAACAAAAGGGCTGGAGTGGCGCAATGAGCTGGGAGGAGACAGAACAAGGAAAGCTGATCAAAACTGGCCAAAGGGATATTCCATATCATATGATATCATGTGAAAAAAAACTTTAAAAACTATGGGGAGTTGGCTTGGTGCAGCTACTGCTCGGGGACTGGCTGGGCATTGGTTGGCATGTGGTGAGCAATTGCTTTGTGCATGTCAGGGTTTTATGACTTTTGGTTATTGGTATTCCACATCATAACATCATGTAGTGCACTGGGAGTTAAAGAGTTAACGCTCCAGGTCTGTGGATCATGGATAGTTTGGGGTACCTGATTCTCAGAGGAGAAGAAGAACTACATTCCCCAGAGGACTTTGGTGTTCTGTTACCGTTTTCCGGTCAGAGGGAAAGATAAAACTGTTTGCATATCATGGGACGCCCTCTTCTCTTCCCGTCTCTTGTCCCAGCAGCATCTCTCTCCCTAGCTGTCTCCTGTTGGTATTAAAGTAAGGCCTACTTTAATTTTGGACACTCTCTCTCATTTTATTGGATTCATAAACTTAAATTGTAATTATATTGTATTATAGCATGTTATTTTGCATTCTGATATCTTATTTTGTAAATTAGTTTCTTTCTCCTCAGATTGTTGCCGCTGTTTTGTTTCTAGGCCCATCTCGCTACCCTTTTTCCCTTTTCCCTTTCCCAGGGTGTGGGCCCATAGGTCCCCTCCCCAGTAGTCACGGAACCAGGCCAACGCCTGTAAACCTTTGACAGTGTATCACTTGTTTTGTAAATATATATGATATTATTATCATTATTATTCCATTTTTATTTTGTTTTTCTGTCTTGGTAAATAGTTTTTAACGCAACCCTCTATTCTCTCCCCCACTGCACTGAGAGGGAAAAGTGAGCAAATTACTGTGTGGTGCTGCGCTGCCAGCTGGGTTAAAGCAGAACGTTCAAAAATTATCCAGAGACATCAACAGTTACAAAAAACAAATTCTCCTTTGGTAGTTACCTTCACTGATTTATCACCAGCAATATTAAAAGACTTTTCCTAATTTCTCATTTGATTTTGTCTGGTTTCAGTTTTTCTCCACTGGATTGGACTCTTTTTTGTATATTTCTCCGCAAGAATGTTTTGTAATACAGTCAAATAACCTTTCATTTTTTTTATTATTATTTTTTTTTTTTTTACAAAATAGTCTCTCACAGTGAGGCATTTCCTTCCACCTTTAAGTATATTTATAGCTTGTTTTCTGCATGATTTGTCAATGTCATTTTTAAAACCTAGTATAAAGAAAATGTTATGCCACATTCCAGTGCTAACCTTAGTTGACTATGCAGTCTTATAAATATGCCTTTTTTTTTTTTTTTTTTTGCTATGGTACAAGAGTGTTACACAAACCACTGAGAATGCACGTCAAATTGCTAAGCCATCAGTAGCTAGATGAATCTTAGCTTTCCAGGATACAGTCTCTCATTCCGATAGTATAGTTTGCCTCTTCCTAAATTATTTAATTGCATTTGGCTTTTTAAATTTATTCTGTGAGTTTATCAAGTAACACAGGAATGATCTAAATGATTGGCTTGGTCTGCTAATCATTTCTGTTCTTTTTGAGTGGCTTGCAAAATACATTAAAATCAATATTGTGTTTAATTCTTGATCACTCATGGAAGTACTGAATAACACAGGGAAAGAACAATCGTTAAATAAGGATCCCATACAGAGATTTATCCACAAGCAAACAGGCATCTTGCTGTTACAGTGGTTTTTTTTTTTTTCTTTTTGAAAATACCAGTGTTATGCAGTAAAACGTTAAATCCCAATGCTCCTGACAGCTCATGTTATGCAATTCTGAGGTAGATGGAAAATTAAAAACTGAATGTAAAAATATTTCTCAGGTATTTTTCCTCAATATGAACAGCTAAGAAATTATAGTAAGTTGACAAGATATACTTTCCAAACAGCTGTTCCGATTGACCTTAAGTATATCCATATCTGTCTTTTCTTTCTGCTGATTCCTACATCAGACTTCCCATGCTCTTTAAAAATATTATACTTCATAACTGTTATTTACCTCGTATTGTGTACCTTAAATTAGAATTAAACTCCTATTTACTTCCAGGAATGTACAGTACATTTTTTGGTCCTCATCAGTTATAAAACAACACAGGATGACTGACATTTTCAGTCATACACTGCCTATTGAACACCTACATCAATGACCTGGATAGAATAGAATGCACCCTCAGCAGGTTTGCTAATGACACAAAGCTGAGCGGAGTGGCTGACATAACAGAAGGATGTGCTGCCATTCAGCAAGGTCTGGACAGGTTGGAGAGTTGAGCAGAGAGGAACTTTACAAGGTTCAACAAGGGCAAGTACAAAGTCCTGCACATGGGGAGGAATAACCACATGCACCTGTACAGGTTAGTGGCTGACCTGCTGAAGAGAAGCTCTTCACAGAAGGACCTGGATGTTCTGGTGGACAACAGGTTAGCCACGAACCAACAGTGTGTCCTTGTGGCCAAGAACACCAATGGTACACTGGGGTGCATTAAAAAAAGCATGGCCAGCAGGCCGAAGGACATGATCTTCCCCTGCCACTACTCTGCCCTGGTGAGGCCACATCTGGAGTACTGCATCCAGTTCTGGGCCCCTCAGTTCATGAAATACAGGAACTTCTAGAGAGAGTCCAGCGGAGGGCCACAAAGATGATGAGGGACCTGGAGCATCTCCATTGTGAAGAAAGACTGAGAGACCTGGGGCTGTCCAGCTTGGAGAAGTGCAGGCTGAGAGGAGATCTTAAGAGTGCTTATAAATATCTAAAGGGCGGGAGTCAAGTGGATGGGGACAGACTCTTTTCAGCAGTGGCCAGTGACAGAACAAGGAGCAATGGGCACAGACTGCAACACACAAAGTTCCATATGAACATGAGGAAGAAGTTCTTTACTGTGAAGGTGACAGAGCATGGGAACAAGCTGCCCAGAGAGACTGTGGACTCTCCTTCTCTGGAGATATTCAAGATCTGCCTGGATGATTTTCTGTGTAACTTACTCTAGGGAACCTGCTTGAAGAGAGTGATTGGACTAGATGATTTCCAGAGGTCCCTTCCAACCTCATGATTCTGTGATTCTGTATGAAAAAGAAATTTTGAAATGAAACATAGGGGAAAAAATAGAAATTATATTAAATGCTTCATTTTCCTTGTAAAAAAGGCTCTCCCGTTTTTGTGTGGTTTTTTTTTAAATGTATTTTTTGTCATTTTCTTGCTTTGCAAATTATTACCAAATGTTTGCTATGGGTAGTGTAAATCCAATTCCTACTGACTACAATGACCAACAATAATGTACTGTTGTTGGAGATACAGAATCATTACTGTGATGATATATTGGTTTCATATGGGAAAATTCCATGTGATCCTCTCCTCAAGTTGTAGCTTCACAATATACCAGCCTTACTGATAATGACACTTTAAAGTATTCCCAGCCCTTCACCCCTTAGCTGTACCAGCACAAGTGTTCATGAGGCTCTCAGCTGAAATGATGAATTAACTCAGGTCAAAAATAGCATGATGGGAAAATGGAAAAACTTATCTTCAAGCTAGATATGTTCAGTGACATTGGTGTCACTGCAGCCCCACAAAGAGATGTATGCCTGAATGTGGTGGAATAGCATGCATAGGAACAGCTGAACCATAATTACATGATGGGAACTCTTCACTCTTCCAAGAGTGAGTACTGTGAAACTGGTAATGTTAGAGAAATGCAATTTCTCCTGGACACAGGAGGGACAGTCAAATGGTCAGAAGCAGCCAGCATGACTTTATGAAAGGCCGGTCCTACCTGACTAACTGGATCTCTTCTACGACAAGATAACCCACTTAGTAGACGAGGAAAGGCTGTGATTTTGTTCACTTGGATTTTTGTAAATTGTTTAACAACATTTCCCACAGTATTCTCCTTGAGGAACTGTATGCTCAAGGCTTGGACAGATGTGTGGTTTACTAGGTGAAGAACTGGCTGGATGACCAGTCTCAAAGCATCATTGCAAATGTTATTCAGTCCAGCTGGCAGCTACTCACCAGTAGCATTCTCAGGGCTCAGCTTTGGGGTCAGTTTTGTCTAACATTTTTATCAATGATCTGAGTGAAGGAATTGAATGCATCCCTAATACATTTGCAGATGACACCAAGTTAACCAGGAGCTGCTTAAAGATAGGAAAATTCTGTAGAAGGATCTGCATAGGCAAGATCAATGGGCTACATCCAGTTATACGGCATTCAGCAAAGCTAAATGAGTGTTTCACTTGGGTCATAATAACCCCATGCAACATTATAGGCTTGGGGAAGAGTGGCTGGAAAGTTTCCCAGCAGAAAAGGACCTGGAGGTGCTGGTTGACAGCTAACAGAACATGAGCCATTAGTATGTCCAGATGGCCAAGAAGATCAGAGATATCCTGGCTTGTATCAGAAGTAGTGTGTCCAATAGGACTGGGGAAGTGATTGTCCCCTTGTATGAGGCACTGGTGAGGCCATACCTTGAGTACTGTGTTCAGTTTTGGGCCCCTCATTACAAGAAAAATGTCATGTTGCTTGAGCATGTGCAGAGAAAAATAACAAATAAAGGCATTAGAAAACAAGATTTCCGAGGAGTGGTTGAGGGAGCTGGGGCTGTTCGAACTGTGCCAGGGGAGGTTTAGATTAGACATTAGAAAGATATATTCAAGGTCAGGGTGACGCAGAATTAGAAAAGGCTGTTCAGGGAAGTGATGCAGACCTCATTCCTGAAAGTATTTAAGATGTATGGATGTAGCTCTGAGGGATGCGTTTTAGTGATGGGATTTGGTAGCTCAAGTTCACTCTTGGACTTGATGATCATGAGGATCTTTTTGAACTTAGATGATTTTACAAATTCTTAGTAACAGATAGGATATTAAAGAGCAGAGTTAGTCTTGAGGTGAATTTGTGCTTAAGTTAATATAGTTGCTGAACCATCAGCAACTGATGCTTGGATAAAAACTGTGCATACATGTCCAACCCACTAGCTTTATGTTTTTGTTGCCCTTTTTATGCCTTAGTATAAAAAAGTAAAATAAAATAGAAGTTTTGTTACTTAGATACATTAACTATTTTATATGCTGCCGAAGACAATACTTCATTCAGTGTGCCCCAGGCAAGCCAAAATGTTGGACACCCATGTGAGGTTTCTGTTCAGCTGTGGAACAGAAAGGAAAAGGCTCAAGTCTGTCTATTAATCTGTGTTATTTAAATCATTTGGGTCACATAAACCATCTTGCGCAATGTCATCAGTCATTCTTCAAACTTAGTAATGTAGAACAGCATAAATTCTAACTGCAGATTGAATTTGGTGGCACTGAATAAATGTGGTTTAAAATCTCTATATAAAGAACATTAGGTCTGATTTGATATCTTTCTGAATTTCTAGGCATCTGTAAAAGCAAGTCTTTAGCTTGATTAAAGTAGTTTTTATTAATTCAGATATGTATCTCTTTAATTATGCTGTAAATATTAAAAATAAAGTTGGAAGTTTGAGACAATTTTAAACCATGCTTATTGCTTTTATTTTTGTACAAAATAGAAGCACTTAACTAATAACTGGCAGAGACATGAAGCATCAAGCAAACTTTTGCAGTATCGTTTTTTTTTCACATCATTATGTATTTGTTTTTTCCTTCAGTTAAAGTAATTTAATGTCCATTTTCTCCCTGTTATTTGTCAACCTCTGTTTACTTATGTGAAACACTATAAATACAGTCACAGTATGCTAACATAGCAATTGTTTTGTTTCTATGCATGCAATTGAAGTATGAAGAGATTATAGAATTACCACATATACACTGTTTAATGGGCGAGAGTCTGAGATGTATGAACAGAAACAAAGATCTGTGGTTCCTATAATGAAAAAAAAATGTTTTGTTAAACTATTGATTGTATTGTCCCTAATTTTCCCATCTTTAAGCTGCACTTGGGTTATGACAACCCCATGCTTGCTAATGACTTCATTAGAACTCCCTCACTGTAAGAAACATAAAGCAGGCAGAATTTTGCGGAAGGCCCTAACTACACATAGAATGGTTTGGTTTAGTTTCAGTCTTTACTCCTTTGCAAACCTCTGGCAGCATGGGATCTGTGGGTTCAAAAGTGCAGTATGTAAATGACTGAATTCTTCTGTAGAAGTAACTAGACTGGATGGTTGCTGTTTAAAGTCTGACACTGTGATGACTTATGTCTGTGACAGCTTGAAGTTACAAGGCCACTTAGAGTCAGTGGAAATACTCACATTGTGTAAAGACAAAATGTGAAGTTTTGCTCCATTACAATGCCATTTAACATGAAGAAAGGACTGCAGCACTGAATGGAAAACACAACCACTAAAACATTAGTGTCCTGGAGAAACAGTGCTTGAAACCAGAAACTTCACTCAGTGCAGCTGATTGTTATTTTAATATTTATTTTCAAAGTGAAAAGAATCTCAGTTAATGTTCAGTATGTAAATCCTGTAAAAAGGAATGTAAAACTGTGCACAATTTTTTTTGTGTGTGTGAAACATGAATTAATTTTGCACTTTTGAGCATGTCCAGTTGCATTGCTTTAGGAAGACTATTATATAGATCCTAGGGAAGAGAGGCAGAGGGCACACTGGTGCTATTGATCTATGAAAGGTTTACATCCACACAGTGGGGTGATGTCACTGAATATGAAGTCAGCTTGTGTATTGGTGTATATTGAGACAGTAGTGCA
Organism: Numida meleagris; assembly: GCF_002078875.1. Taxonomy (NCBI): domain Eukaryota; kingdom Metazoa; phylum Chordata; class Aves; order Galliformes; family Numididae; genus Numida; species Numida meleagris. Next base: position 19,690,228 of record NC_034409.1, on the reverse strand, counting down.
GACAAAAATGTACCAACTCCACTGCAAAATCCGAGTGCAGACTCTGCACTTGAACAAGGAGGGTTATAACAGTAAAGCTTAATCCAGCAGTTTAGAGACACGGGCTATTTCATGAAAGAATGAACATCCACTGTGGTGATGGTGTGGGACTGGAGAAGGGATCTGAAGGTTTTGAGGTTCACACAATGAAAACCATTTTCTTTATGTCAGAAGAAACTATTTCATCATCTAGTCTTGCTGCCTGTATGAGATCGTGATATTTCCACTAGATCTACCTTCAATAATAGTAGCTACAGATTATCTAGCAAATGCCTTTTGAAATTGTAGATAATCTTGATTTTTAAAACTGGAGCAGAGAAAAATGCATCACAACTATTGGTAAATTCATCATATTAGATATTTGTATCTTATTTATATTCTTTACATCTTAATTGAGCTTCCCTTCACTGGCTCTTGTTCAGTCCTCTGAATGGAGGCCTTCACAGAGGCTGGTGGTTTCTGCTGCCCCTCTGGGCCAGGCTGTGACCACTCACTTCTTTCTGTTTCCACTCCTTTCTTCCAGTTGGCCTGGCCTAGATCAACTAAGTTCGTTTCTGTGAAACTGCCCCTTTCCAAATGGTTGGTATCTAGCTGTGGATCAGGATTTTAGTCTGCTCAAGTTGTGGTCAGTTTTGTTCATCTGGGCTGTATGTTTCAGATTTTCAATCAGTTCCCATTCATATACCACAATGTGTTTCACATAAAAGTAGCAATATTCCTTGCAGAATTTTCAGGAACAGTCTAGTCAGCAGTGTTTCAGGTAGCAAATGCAATGTAACTCTCTGACAACAGAGTTTCTTAAAGAAATGTAGGCGTATGTATATTTTTTCCTCTTTACATCTACTGCATGTAAGGATATGTAGGTGGGATTTTCTCATGTAAATTGACAGAGGAAAGGAAACTGTAACTCTGAGCCCATTTACTTTTATCTATTTGCACAATGACCTGTAAACATTGCTTATGAGTCATCAGTGACAGACAAGGCCCCCTCATTTTCTTCTCTCCTTATTCCATCTGATCCTTTCTAAATAGTTAAAGCAGAGGTTTCTAACTTTTTAATCACGCAAAGCTTCCCAGCAGGATTACGTAGTATTATGTTGAATTTACAGCTATGAGTAAGCAAATTTACTTGTTCTCCTGTTCATTACTGGGCTCAGATAGTGCTGGATAGGGAGCTACAACATTTATTTACTTATCTGTTTGTCTGTTTGTCCGCCTATATCTATTGGGGTTCCCCTTTGTGAACCTAACATTAGGGGAAGACAGTAAAGTTAAGAAGCTGTCTGTGTAATGTAGTAGAAACTTGACTGATGGCAACAGGGCACGACAGTTAACATACACTATGTGTCACTCATCTTTCAGGGAGGCTGGGCACAAACTGGAGCTGCTAGAGTTGCAACATGTTCCCAGAGTTGTTATTGCGACTCCATGATTTAAGCTAGCAAACTCTCAATAATAGCACCAGTTTCAAGTCATTCTTTGCTTTCCCTTGCAGACATATCTAAGGTTGGCCATGAGAAGGACACGTTAGTTTAGTATACACTATTTGGTCAATTCACTGAAAAGTGACAGTTGTGAAATGGAGAAATATGGAAAAAAAGAGGAAAAGGATAAAAGGCAGCATAGGTGTCTGACTATTTGCAGGCATTTTGGTGATCATGTTCAAGACAAATTGCAAGAATCTTTTCTCAGCAGTAAAAGAAGCCTTGAGGGGACAATCCTCAAAAAAAAAAAAAAAAAAAAAAAAAAAAAGATCTTAACAGTGAAGCAATGCACAGCAAGAGAACTTTATGAATAAATGAACCTTGCTGAAAAATACCTAACTGTGTACCGGAAAAGGATGCTTAGGTATTCTTATTGTCTTTGTCTCACTAATGTGACATATGTATGCATGACATTTGCAGAGGAAAATATATTAGAAGTCAGAAAATATGAAATTAACCTCATACTGCCAGTTCTTTGAAATTTTTTTAGCTCAGGAAATATTACTGATGAAGAAAACCTATATTCTGGCTAAAACTATTGAGGTTTTGTCCCTTTACCTTTTAACTCCAATCTCAGAGGTCAGTGCAGCTTTTTATACCTGTTCCATGCAAAAATCTAATGGCTTTCAAGATCATATAATAATACAGAACTTTTAACTTTTACCCATCTCAGTTGTTTACAAAGTTACAGAAAGGGTTAAGCAGCATGCTATCAGTCATGCATATGAAATTCGGAGCGAGAGGAAACAAGTGGATTTGAGGTTGTTCTCCTTCAGTTCATTCAAGGTTCACTGAGCAGGAAAGTGAATTTTTATTACCACTTCCTGTGAAAAGAGAGGTTGACAGGGCCCATCAGGGAACTGCCAGAAACCTCGAGAGTTTGAAGTATGAAGCCCAGAGTCCACTGCAAAGTTTCCATGACAACCCACCCATTAAAAGAAAAGGAAATTGTGCCTGATATTTAGAGCTTTCAGCATACAGTTGAAAGCCTTGCATCTCAGATTTCCAAAGAATTTACACCTGGGAGCCAAGAACGCAGGCTGTCAAGAAATAAAGGGTAGTTGTAACATTTAGCCGTGAAAGCGGAAAGGTTGTTCACAGGTTAGGTTTCAGCATCCCTCCATTTCAAGAACTGTAGTGAACATTTTTTCTGCCTGTGCCAGGGGTGTGCTAAAGGGTGAAATGGACTTTATATTAGAAACAGTCTTAAGGGAGGCTTTAAGTTTCAGCAGTTTTACTGAAGATGGGGATATTCTTCCAAGTAAAATGGCTTAGCTCTGAAAATAGTTAAATGAAATATATTTAGTTGCTACTGTATAAATTGCAAAAGATAAATCATAATTGATACTTCCTTAGGCTTGCCAGCAATCACCTACACTGTGGGAAAGGATTGTTGGACTACAGAGACAGACTAATAGCAGGGATTGTTCACTTGATACCAAAGTCCTTTTGAGCACTTTTCTCCCTTTGCAGTCATTCTTGTTTCCTTACATGTTTTGTCTCTGTGGAGTTATTTTAATTTTGCATGATAAAACATGAAGACTGAAAAAATAGAATAACTTATTGGAAAATAAGAGAGATGCCAGGGTAAGGTCAGTAATAGTGTGTGTTTTTTTGGCTTGGGTCAAGAGCAGATCTTGTTGGCCTTTATTTTTCTATTTCTTCAATTATCTGAGGGGATACAATTACTGTGATTTCTTTCAGCTTTAGAATGGGTGAATCTCATAACTTTTGGTGAACAAAGCTGTAGGTCACTGTGCTGTATATCAGTGTAACTGAGTAAGTTGGTCTTTGTAGATACCATCGCAGAGTTGAAGAAAACCAAAGCACCTTACAAAAATTCAGAAGCACATGTACGTATGCTTCAAATTACACCATTGCACAACATATCAATTAATCCTACATAACACTAAGCCTTCACCTAACTTGATTGTACAATTATTTTTATGTTATTGTGCAGGCAGGCTTCTTGTCCAACAGAGTATCAAATGACATTGTATGAACAGCGTTTGAGGCAAAGAAAAGCATCTGGGAGGTATGTGTGTCAGCTGCTCTAGAGGATATGTTTATGGATGTGATTATGTCAGAATTAGCCTGTTTATAGGTTCTGATCTGGTAAATTACTGGTGAGGTCAGACAGTTAGGCTTCTCTCCTTCCCCTGTTCTCAGTGCTTGGGCTCTGACTTACTATAGCTCTGATCCACCACAGCGGCTTTTGTCGTTTCCTTTTTGCATCTGGTCAGATGTGTTAAGGCAGAGCTCAGCAGGCAATTTTCATGCCTGCCTCTGTCCTGAGGGACAGGGACACCTTTTTCTGTCTCTCTGTTTTACCAAATAATAGTAGTTCCCATATGTAATTTTTAAAGGAGACCTGCATTTTCTCACTCTCACGCGTGTAGTTCATAGTCCTCCCTTGCTATGTGCAGCTGATTTCATTCATGCTGTGACTTTTTTTGTTGCTGTGGCTTTCATAATCAGTCTTCATTCCCTTGTACACTGCTCTCCCTCCCACCTTCGCATAAGCTTTGTAAAATAGGCATAAGTTGTTGTAGTTCAGTCTGAGGACTGTGTTACTTACTGAAGGACAGCAGAAATCTTTCTGTTATCACCCAGACAAATAACCTAGTTCCTATGTCACTCTCTCTTCTACACAAACAAGTGTTATCCAGTGGTTCCTTAGCACAGAAAATATGAGTCAAGAATCCACTAAAAGCTATTGTGACTGAGAAGAGATTCAGCCAGCTCATCAAATTAAACTGCAACTACTGAGTGAACAAAATTCCACAAATTAGCGGGTAACATTTTCTCACAACAGAGCGCATCAGCAATATTCTTCTGTTTCTAGGCCCTGGACAAAACAGGTTGTATCTCCGGCCTTTCTGATTCTCTGCCTCATTTCAAGCCCTGACTGACTTCTAGCACAGCTTCTGACAACAATTCTTGAAAGAGCTAAAAGCCTTGTAATCTTTTCCTTAATGTTTTTTTCTTTTTTTTTCTTTTTTCCCCTCATATATTGTTTATATATTTGGGTGGCTGAGTAAAGTCACAGGCTGCCCAGGGAGACTGTGGAGTCTCCTTCCCTGGAGATATTCCAAAACTACCTGGACACAATCTTGAGTAATGTGTTCTAGGGAGCCCTACTTGAGCAGGAATGTTGGACCAGAGTTTTCCCAGAGGTCCCTTCCGATCTCAGCCTTCTGTGATTAGGTGAATCTGTGATTAAAAGCAACATCAACCTCTCCATCTTTTCATCATAAGAAATGTATCCATGTAATATACTAGGAAAGAGTAGGAACTAAACTTGGAAAGACCAAAAAAGTATGGAAATTAGAGCATATAATGAGCTATTGGACATCTAGAGTGCGGGAAGATCATAGTCGTGAGTATGTCCTGTGCTCTTGACTGGTATCACCCACTCCATGGCACTACAGGGAGATTCAGGAATGCACACAGTTTAATACGTTTCTTATGGAACTGAACAGTTATGAGTTTATAAAGATCTGGATGAATCCTGCTCCAAGAATTCTTGTGGTGTTGGGGGAGGTCAACAGACACTGCAAATCTTAGCTATTCTATGGCAATGCATATGCCACAGTGGCTGCCAACAGACTTTCAGGATGAATGCAGTGGGTTTCTGTGACGTCAGGTGCTCATCTGACAGCATCAGTGGAAGATTCCCTGTTAAGTCATCCAATACAGCCACCTAATTCCTCGGAGGCTTGAGCTTTCTTTTCACAGGCATCTTGTGCCATGTCCAACCAGTCAGAACCTTCTGTCTGGCCTCTTCACATGCTGAAGGCACTCAAATCTCAGAGGATGACCACAGACCCCACAGGTCATTCTCTTGTCTCTGTTTTTAGCAGTTTATTATAAAAAAAAATCTTCCTTTACTATTCTTTCCCTCTTCTAGCAGGAAGCTGACAGTAATATGTAATGTGGTTTGGTTTTGGGATCTGGTATTTTTTGACCGGAGAGTGAATAAAAGCATATGAGTGGTGAGGATGAGAGAAGTCTCACCACAACTAAATGAGATAAAACACTTCATGTGCAGAAATTCATTCATACTGGCTTCAATTCTCTTTCAGGGTGCAGTGGTTGGGTGTCAGTGTGTTTTGTGAGGTTTTCTTTGATGGAATGGTGGTAGCACTGACAAACAAATGACCTTCTTCCTCAGTCAGATATGCCCCTGGTTTATATTGTAAATGAGTTCGGGATAACATTTGGATATGCCTGTGGATCCTGCATGACTGTGAGATGTAATAAAATACTGATGTTATAGGGAGTTAGTAAGGGAGATTTCTGTTAAGATTCCTTGATCCTTTGCCCTTTCCCTGGGCTTTGTGTGAGTATAAAGAGCAGGGTGCTGTGAACGCAGGAAGTCATGTAAGTCCTAGGAACAGCAGGACAACTTCTTAGTGGCCTCTATCTTTAACGACGTTGTGCTGCAGAAACTCTCCCCCTGCCCTCACAGCTGTGTTGCAGTAATTACCATTTTATCCACTTTTCTGGAGAATTATCCACTTTACTGGAGAATTAGGGTGACCTATCTCCCTCATTGCTTTGTCTGAAATGGAGTTAATGTTTGCAGCAGGGAGTGCGCTTAGCATCATGGCCTTGGGAAGGAAATTGTTGGGGTAATATACTGTGTCTGAATGTTTAGCTTTAACTTAAAAAAATAGTTTTGTATTACCTTATTTTCTATTATATAATGTTTTGGATTTGTTTGCAATTTTTTTTTTTAAGTTTCGATGAAAATTTACTGTATTGAAGATCTTTGTACCATCAGTCATCCATTTCTGGCTCACACTGAATATCTGTCAGTGCAGCTTAGAGAGACAGGAGTGTCCAGAGGAATCTAAGGGGCTGGAATTAGATTTGGGACCTGGATTGTAAATTCCAATATGTTACTTCAGAAGTTCCATCATGAGTATTTTGTACTAAAAATACAAAAAGCTAAAGCTAAATACTAAAATACTAAAGCTACCAATATTGACTCCTGCGGCTTGCTGTGGCTTGCTGAGACTTTTTATTGGCTCTCTGTGATTTTACATAAACTCATAGAGATACGAGTTTGCCTACTGTTCCTTTTCTCTTTCTCTCTCTTAATTTTTTCCCTACTTAATTTTTGATTGCCCTTTGTGCATGAACTTAAGGTCAAACTAAACATTTATTCACAGATGGTGTTTTGTGCATGTCATTTTCAACATAGACTATTGCGCAGCACTTTGAAGAAAAGTAGTTCTGCTCCTTACATTATTTATGTCTTTCTCATACAGAGAGGTGAGACACATTAAATGGTTCAACAATTGACTTCTATTTAATTGTATCAGCAAGAAGAGTCTATTCTTTTCCATACTTTCTGTTCCCCAGTTCTCTGGTTTCCTTATGGCTGTTTTTGATCTGTAAGGACACAGTGCTGCCTTACTAAAATGATATCTTAAGCAGGGATAGTAGGTGAATTGGATCAGATAAAATAAAACCCGATCTGCACACTACTGTAAATCTCAAGCTGAATCAGAATGCAATAGCTCCAACTGACTTCAGTAGCTCTTTGACCTTTGGGGTCAGTGCAGTGAAGAAGTTGTTATGTGCCTAAATTACACAGATGTCATTGTTACTTGAACACATTTTAAAGTATAAACACACAAAAAGCAGTTTATAAATTTCCTGCAGACCTGGAAGTTTGGAGTAAATGCATGGAAATTTATTGTATGTGAATCAGAATTTTTGTGATTTGTGGAAAGGTCAACAGACACAACAAAAGCATTAAAAATGTCCAATGGTCCTTTAAAAAGTTTATTTGGTTCTATCAGATTGAAAGAGCTTGCTTCCTAGCCAAGACAAAACTGCAGCTAAACATTACCTTCAGCAGCCTGCTCCCTACCCCCATCCTCACCATTCAGTGTAGTACTGTAATCATCAATTATTATCTTTTAGTTGAGACAAAACAATGTTTTTCTGTGAATAAATCCAGAGCTGTACTGGCTGGGGAAAATAGTTGTAATTGTGCTTTAACTGCACCCATTCTCCCTTTTTACATAATGAGGAGGGCCCTGAACATGGATCTGGCAGGTGGTGTGGCCTTCTGTGCTGCCCCACTGATGTATTCACTCCAGCCTTGACCACTGTGGGTGTCCTCATGGAGGCACAGAAGTACAAGCTGACAGTGACTTAGTGGCTCTGGCTCTGCAGCAGCTGATGAGTCATCACAAAAGCTGCTCCAAGTGCAGGATAGGGCAGCAGCCACCTGCCTGCTGCCCCTCAGGGTAGGTGGCTGACTGCCTTGCTACCTTGCAGGGACATATCCAAGTTCTGTCTACACCCTGCATGCATTCAGGCACTTTATCCCACGTGTCCTTAAGGCTTGCTCTGTCATGCTGTGACTGACCATGCAGATACACGGGCTGGCAGCAGGAGGACCATGTCTGCAGGAAACCCAAGATCTGCTTTTGTCCTGAAAAGGAGATGGTAGGTATATACTAGCAACAAACCTCCAGCTCTGTGGTAGATTTCTTGTTTACTTTTCTTAGGCTGGAATTTACTAGCTGGTGGAAATCTTCATAATGCGTGCCATTCACTGTCTCCATTCTGCATTTCCTACTCTATCCAACTGTATTTCTTCCTTTATTTCAGGACAAACATATTTACTGCTACATGTTTCTCTTTCCAGCAGCCAAAAACCAAGGCTTTAGCTAAATACGTTCATCAGTGTGTAGGATTTTTTTTTTCTCAGAAGAGAATGAAGGACAGCGCAAGTGAAAAAAAATAATAGATTGAATAGAGAACAAGTGTGATTTTATATTGCTTCATTTGACAAATATTTTTTAAAAATAAAAAGCTTGTGTTTATAGAACCTGTTAACAAATCTGACACTCATAACAATAATTTTAGTAATGATAATAACTATAATCATTATAGTATGAAATGAACAGAGGGAAAAAGGCTGTGCTAACAGTAATCACTGGTATAGACAATCACCAGAGCAAGTAATCTAACAAATCACTGAAGAAATTACTGTAACACTAAGCTTGAATCAATAATACAAATTGTTTGGTACTCATATATGTGAAAAGAATGAAAGCAATTAATGCCATCGTTTCTAATCAATGATTGACGATTTAAAAATAAAATCTGTCAAATAATTTTAAAATCTAAAATGTGCTTTTGTGCCATAGGTTCCTGAACTTGTAATGAGTCAGTAAACTTTGCAGTATGCCCTCAGCTAGTGTAAATAAATGTAACTCCACTTGAAGTCAGTGGCATCCTGCTGTTTTAGTTCTGTGTCTAATTACCTTCAGTTTTGATAGTGAAGCCTAGAAGACATCAGCAAGTGTCTGATATTTCACTTCATCTTTCCTGGCATCCTTTGTTTGGATATTGTTTGGCCTGTTGGTTGTTGTGGTGAGGTAGAAGATTCAGAAAGACCTCTGGAATTAAAAGTGAGGGACAAGCTGTTGCAACCGAGTGAAAATTAATTGTAATAGAGTAAGACAGTGCCTTAGGACAAGAATTTCAAAGCAAAACCAGAAGCATAAATATACAAACAATGTAAATCTTCCAGACGGGAACACTAGTAAGAACACACTGGTATTGGAACTCCTCCATATTTATGGTATGGTAGATCAGAGGTTAGGGCTAGATGGACTCTGGCAAATCACTGCAAGTCCACTGGGAGGTTAAGGAACTTTTCTGGAGATATGCTGGCTCTTTCCTCGGAATAGAGTGTTACAGGAGATTTTTGATCTGAGGAAATAGCTGCACCTAGTGCCCAGGAAGAATGGAAAGGAGGCAGCACCTGGCATTCAAACAGCTCAAAAAGTTGAAGTCCTTTCAAGGTTATACAGCATCTGAGCAGTGGTGAGTAGAATAAAAATCTGGGGCTGTTCTAAAGTGGTTGTGAGGTGCCTTAGTACTTTTGCAGATCATGTCCCAGAGGCCATTGAAAACCCTGCAAGGGGCCCAACTGTCAATGCAGCAATGTTGTACTTAGGTTTAGTTTGAAGCTGTGAGACCTACATAATAATAACTAAATGCCTTAGGGGAAGATCATTTACTAACTTGTTCAATAGGTTATATACAATCTTTATGCAAGAGTAATATTCACCCCAAATTATGAAGTGTTCTATATTAAAGGAACGTTAAATCTCTTACACAACTTCAATATTTTCAGGTACTGGACGTTATGCCTTTAATATAACTATTGATCAGGCAAAACTGGCAAAAAAGCTAAGCATAAATGGCAAGTATTTCAAGACTACTGATTGACACAACTAAGTTTTTATAAATCTTCACAACAAATAATGAAAATTCTAATCAGTTACATAAATGATGAATCAGAATTTGTGTGTTTCAGGGATTTCTATGATTTTTAGAGTTTCTTAGATTCCTATTTAAGGTTAATAATATAATATTCAATTGTGAATAGCTTTATCGAAAAGATCTTCTGTTAGCACAGTTCTCCTTCTATAAGAGATGTACCACAGTGTGAGATGGATTAGATCCACTTATATAAAAAGACACCAAACTCTCTCACTATTTTTCTGTAGAATACAGAAGATATGAGAGGTGGAAGTCAATGTTAGTTTTTTATCAAAAGGAACTTTTGAGCACAGGGTGTTTTTACAAATACCTACTCATACAAAATTGTAAGATATATATTACAGTGATTAAATTATATGTAAAATAATAAAAGCAACAACAATAAAAATGAGCATTTTAAACAATTTTAAAGCAGCCTTATTTTTTCAGACATGTTGAATCCAAATGTTTGGCAGCAGAATGTTTCTTTTTTTAGCAGTTTTCATAAGCAAACAAAATTGGCAAAGACTAGAATGGGAAACAAAGGCAAAATGAGTTGCTCAGGATTACTAAAGAAATTAGTGACACAAGCCAGGAATAAGTTATACAGCCTTCTGACTCAGAGACCTTTTTCTCCCCCAAGTCTGTTGAAACAAAATCATAGAATGAACATCAAGTTAGTATTCATAGGCTCACTATTAGAAAAATTTTGCTTAGGTAGTCACTTTTGTCTAATACCAGTTATGTATTCTAAAGGAAAAAAGAAATTATTTTCCACTCACTTAACATCAGAATTTTCTTCTGTGCTGAAATTTATGCTAGAGGAGTTTATGCAAAAATAGTTTGAGAGCTGAGGCTGGTTAAATCAAAGATCACATTTGTAGAAATTTCAGGTATTTATTATTTATCAGTATTCCCTCCAGGCTCATTTATGATTGGGCAGCTGGCTGGTCAAACAAAATGTATAATGAGGAAATTTCTTCTACCTTCTCCTTAGTAGAAGTAGGATTGAGTTTCTTTCACACATCTGGTTAATAATTCTTGCAGAATTTGTAGAAGTGGGACTTTGTGACCTTTATCCCTCTGTCAAACTTGACTAAAATTGCCAATGGTTTTAAAAGTCATAAATTCTGGGACAGAACTTTGCCCAGACATCACATCAAAATTATTTATTTGGGAAAACATGGCAGAAAATAGATTGAGAAGATCTCGTTCTGTTTTGACATTTTCACAATTTATATCTTAGTTTGATTTAGCAAACGTGAATCATGAAAGTGTGGGGTATTACTTTCATGGAAGATTCTTGTTTCATCTTATTCACACAGTGGGAGATCTGTATGGTTTTGGCTTTGGAAATTATATCCGGGGTGATTCAAAACTAGTTGTTATATTGTACAAAACACTGAATTCTAATTAACTCATGATTACCAGCAAAATTATGAAAGAATTAAACAACTTTATTTTGTAAGACAATGGATTGACTGTATTGTGAACAGTTAAGTAACCAAGAATAAAAAAAAAAACAAATTTTCAGCTCTGTTTTCTGCTTATATTTAAAAGTACATGTGAACTCTTGCCCAAAATATGGATGAAAAATTTTCTTCACTTTTTTCATTTTCATTCTTTTCTGAATGTCTGGAATTTATCTGGGGACCAAATGTGCTAAAATAATGAGGGGATGATATTTTACTGGTATTCAAGTCTGAGCCTTTACAAGAACCCAGTGTGACAGTTTCGGCCTGAATTTGCCAAACCAACACTTACTGGTCTCAAGTTCTAAAAAATATACAAAGTTTTTTTCTTTATTTAATGGAAGTGATCTCATGAAATACAGCTGCTTTTTTAAAAATGGGATCCCACAAAACACAGGAAAATGAGGACTAAATGCAATATTATATTTACTAGCAATAGACCTTTTTGACAAAGAAATAGTCTGTCAAGAAAAGGATCAAAAGAAGATTGGATGAAGCACCAAGGAAAGTAGCAGAGGAAACAATACTGTATTAGCAAAAAAGGCAAGATGATCTACCCAGTGGGCATTTCTAATTGTTACAATTCAAATTAAGATCTGCTGTTACTGAGAATGTCTGGAGTCATTGTGTTCCTTTAAACAAGACAGAGATGCTGCCATTTATGCCATGTATCCTCTTCAAGTTCCATGTTCTCTGAAAAACAGTATGACTTTCTTTGATATTTTTGTAGAGAAACACATGTTTCTCAGTGCAAAACTATTTTTTCTTTTTTTTTTAAAGTGGAAAAAAAGGAAAGAAAGAGTATGAGAAAGAGGCATTTTTGTTCATGTACACTGCTTCTCTCCAATGGTGAGAAGAAGGCAGTGGAACTCACAGCACACTCAGAAGAGGTGGAAACTAATGTTTATCAGCAGTAACTGATCTTGAAGGTACGGAGGATGGTTTTATTCTTGACTAATCTTTCTTTAACAATAAGATGCATTCAACACTGAAGAACTGCACTGGTAAGTCTCTGCAATAGGAAGTATTAAATAGTGATCACAAGCTGGATCCCAGCTAAAGAACTGTGAGCTGGCCTTTCTTTACTCTCATATAGCATTGCAGAAATTTTCCAAGCAATCCCATGCCCCATCTCCTTAGGACTCTGATTCCTATGTACTTCCCAGCGGAGCAGATCCTGGCAAGAGCTGTGTAGCTTGCAGTGCACAGGGCTCACAGGATTTGCTTCCTCACACAACAACTAGTTAACCTCAGTTTTTTTGTTCTGTGCCATCTGCCCATGGGCAAAGTCTTGTGATGTTGTACCTACTACCTAACTTTCTCTGTCTATGCATGAGATACCTAAAAGGAGTCCTAGGTGGACACGTAATCTTTAATGCAGGCACCACCAATGGACAGTTCATCCTGTTTGAAAGTAAGTGTTTAAGTAGAGTCAGCTGGCCTCAGGTTATGAACATCTTTGCTCCACTGACTGTAGAAGAAGCATCTATATCTCTATAGCTATCTCTATGTCTCTGTCTCTCTGTCTCTCTAACTGAATCAGCTAATAAAAACACCCTTTGGAAAATTCAAGCTGAGTGAAATCCTGGCCTCATACTTACACTCAGCCTGCAGAGCAGATAATTTGAGATCAGTATAACAACATAAAGGTCAAAATGGGTATTCAGAAGTGCTGGTACAGCAGTTCAGAAACCTTAGTTTACCTCTTCTCTGTGCCATCTGGGAAAAGGGTCATATGTACTCTGGGCCATGTACCAACATAGGGAATGTCCTACTGGAGGCATTTCTACCCCTTCATGCAATACTTGCTCAATTGAAATAACTTTCTAAAGAGAAAAATGAGTGAAAAGTGAAAGGTTGATTTGCTTTCCCAAAGTATTATGTGGGAAAAGAAATATGTACTAACTTTTCTCCAGGTATGTCTGTGCAGACATGGAGCAGTCAACTGGGAAATGAAAAGTGGGAACACAAAAATTAGATTAGTGGGGTAAACATATTCCAATCACAAAGAAAGCTTTTACTTGTGAAGTAAGGACACTGCTGAAGCTTGAATTAAGTCTAAAGTAAATTTTACCAGTCTCTTGGCCACAGACATGCTAATAAAAACCTAAAAGTCTCATGTTAGCAATCAAGAGACTGTAATTTGCAGTACAAAATAAATTCATGAAATCATTATGAAACTTCAAAACAAGTTCTCATTCAGAGTCTCCAAATTGCCTTCAGTAACTTTATTTCCTTTACAAGGGATAGAAAACTGTAAGGCATTGAAGCAGAATAAAAACGATGAAGGTTTTTCAATGGACTCATTGTAGGAATAAAGAAAATAAACCATCAAACTGGCCTTTATTGTCAAGGTAAAGAGCTATTTCTGTGCTGAACATTTCTGCACTGATTTGTGAGACACGCTGTCTCCGTATAAAGTTTACATCTATATACTATTCACATTTTGGTACTGAATACAGAAAGAAAAAATAGGTTAAAATAACTGGGAATTATTCTCCAAAAAATTATGTCACCATTACCTCAGAGTAAATGTGTCTTTAGGTTTTTGTTGCTCCTTAAATAGCTTTTTTGTGCTGCTGGAGTTTAGCACTGCTGGAACTCTGTCAATTCTTGACCTTATTTTTTTGTTGCCTAAGTAAGGAAAACTCCCAGCTGATTGTAAGAGTGCTCTGTTGCCATCACAAAAGATCCTCTTTTTTGGGAGTAAAACTGAATTTCCGGTGTGAGATCATCAGGTTCAAGAAAAGAAGAAAAAGACATGCTCTTAAAAAATAACTGAAGCAGACAGAAGAGTAAGTATTGAGGATTGTCTGGCATGCAGTCAGATTGTCAGTCATGGCAAGACATGAGCAACATGGGCTTTGCAGCTGCAGGCTGGAAAAATCGGTGAGACTAAACAGTGAGCATTTATCAACAACTGGAAGCATTTAGACAAAGCAACTAATTTTTCATTGTCCTCCTTCACAATCTTTTTTTTTTTTCCTTTCTTCTGCATTTTTCTTCAGTCTGAATGGAAATTAGCATACAGAGTTCTCACCAGTCCTTCTGAGGGCTTTTTCTCTTCTACTTCATTGGCACAGTAGAACTGATCGTGCACAAGCAAATTATGGCCTGATTAAAATATTTGGGGGCCAGATTGTCTGCAGAATTTATTTAATTTTAATGGGACTGGCACTGTTCTAAGGAGGTGGATCCTGGTGAGAAAGAGGGTGTTAATTCCCAGAGCTAGGCTCTGGACTCAGAGTGCTCTGGCCCAAAAATGTTTGAGCCTTCAAAAATGTAAGGCCTTGGACTTGAATGTTTGGCTTCTGTCAGCTGCTCTGGACTATATTCTTGTGACAGGAAAGTAGACCAGTCTCTTTTCCATGGAAATATGGTTTATTGCCATGAGAGACACTACAAAAGCAAAAAGTGGGGACAGATGAGCTGAGGCCTTGTGCTTTCTACTTACTGCTGTGGCTTCTCTGATGGAGGTATATGACAGAGCCAATAAAAACTGGGGTAGAAAGAAGCACATGAGTACTGGTAAGACAGTTATTGGACTTGGAACATTGATATTAAGGATGAAATTTTTGGGTTTCATTCTAATCAAGGGTATAAGAACACAGAGAGGCTTGCAATGTTACCACAGGATATTCTTGTCTCAAATAGTTAGGAATGGTGAATGATTTCCTTAAGCATGTGGGGTCGTGCAGGCACTATTCACTCCTATTCTCAGTATGCAACAGATAGCTGTTTCCTTTCTCTTGTTCATGAATTCAGTGACTATGAAAGTAGCACGGACACAAAATGTCATCAAAAGTAGTGTACCACTTGCTTACAATAGAGATGGAAAACACTATGTATGATTGTTGTTTTGAAAGTAATGCCTCCTATTTTATTATGTTTGTCCATGATATCATAGGCAGATGTTGACAGTATGACAGCAGAGGTTGAACCTTCCTGCCAGTATGCCGTTACATGTTGTTACTGTAGTACAGATGGCAGCAGAGGGGAAATCTGACAAAATGGCATCTGACATGGAAGTGCTTGTGAAGCAAAGGTGTGTAACTGAATTCCTCCATATAGAAAAAATGGTACCCATTGCCATTCACCAACACTTGCTGAATGTTTATGGAGACCGAACAGTGGATGTGAACACAGTGAAGTGGTGTGTGGTGCATTTCAGCAGTTGTGACAGTGACAATGGATCATCTCTACTGGTGCAGATTTTTACGAATCCAGCATGCAGGCTCTTGCTCATTGCTGGCAAAAATGCGCCATTAATGGTGATGACTATGTTGAAAAAGAATGTTTTGTAGCTGAGAATTTGCTCTATCAAACGGTGCTCTTGTACTTTTTGTATCTGTTGTAGTTTCCATGGAAGTAAATAGGCCTTACATTTAGAGCTACTTATGTATATGAAGATATGCAAGTCAAGATCTGTTAGGGAGATAACTATCCAGAGAAGTCATTAGCAATAAAAAAAAAAAAAAAAAAAAAAAAAAAAAAAAAAAAAAAAAAAAAGTGGTGTCAGAAAGCAAGCTTTTCTTGATGAACACAGGAATTGATGACCTCACTTTTTTCACTGTCTGCAGACAGATAGATCAACTGAAGACTCAGACCTTCATTTCTGTTACTTGTACATAACTCATTGCATGGAGAATTAACTAGGTGGCAGTAATCACTCAATGATCTCAGATATGCATCATAATCCTTACAATTTTTTTTTTTTGTTATACTAAAACTGGGGAAGGGAGAAGAAAAAAAAATTGTGCTCTTAAAAGAATATTTTGTCTTAACAATGCTCTGCAGCAGCTTATGTAGCAGATCTACGGCTAGTACAAAGTGTTCATGGATTCTGGTTGATCACTACAGTTGCTTATACACAGAGCCTTTAACTCTATGTGATATGAAGAGCTGCCTAATTTACAGAAAAGTAAAGATGTTCTCAAACTTTTAACAGAAAATTCATGCCTTCAGAGAATACTGTCCCCGGTTGCTTCATCCTCACTGGTACATCAACATTCAGCTATTCTGTACATTAAACAGTGGCCACATAGGAATGTGGGAAAAACAGGAAGATGGAGGGTGAACTCTGATGACACTGAGATGGAGTCATTCAGAGAAGAATACAATGATGTATTGTAAAACTTCTGTTTGTCAAAGCAAGTCTACATCTTCTGAAAAGTAATTATGATTAGAGTAATTTGCTCCAGTTCACGTCAGTAGAAACAGGGAAGATACAACTAAAAATTAAATATGAGCTACAGGATTTTATTCATCGTGTATCTCCCATGAAAGAGGCCCAAGTGGAAATGTAACTGCATAAGGATCTCACTTGAAAAGCTTTTAGTGTGAAGCTAGTAGGTGGCTGGTGGTAAAAACTCTGGGGTTTGTTTCCTACTTAGTCCTGAGGTTCCTCCTGGGTCTAATGGAAGAGACTAATGACAATTAAGAGGCGTAAGTTTTCAAACGGTGTATGAGAGTTGGTGCTGCAAAACTCTTACCAGTTCTGTGGTGATTCTTAAGGATGTATTATTTGGGAGGTATGAAAAAAGCAAATAAAATACCATTCACTACACAGAAAGACTGGCAAACATTCGCATTCTTCTGAAGGAATGTGAAAAAAAACTTTATTTATATGAGAGCAATACCTTGTATTCATGACCACACAACATATGAATGGAAGGAAGCTCAAAATGCAGACCTCAGTATGTCATTAATATTGAAAGCTCTCTCAAGTAAATTATGATTATATTTTGGGACTCTTTCTGTAATATGAAATCATGACATTCATTATTGCTTTCAGAAACAAGTGTACTTTTACTCCAAGTTCAGTGGTACAATTCATGATTGGCTATATCTCAGCTAAAGAGTATGGAGTTGTGCCCAGTTTTGCTGGTAGTAGATTTGACCAAGTTATCTGTAGATTGAAGCTCCTTGGAGTTTTGGCTCAGCGACAAAGAAAGAAGTTGGGTAAAAATATCTTGACTCTCTCAGCAGTGGGAAAAAAATCACTGGCATGCATTTATATGGAAGAAATATTATATCACAATATTCACACAGTTTGCAACATTTTCTTTTGAATGTTGCTGTTGTCAACTTTGCTAAGGAAATACATGTTGAAAGTATTATTTTCATTCAGTCTGCCATTGTGGATCATGGGTTCATTGACCTGTGATCATTTTTTACTTCCTCATTTTTTTTTCTCTCCAACTAGTTCTCTTTGTGAGAACAGCAAAGTAAATGTTGATATGTAAAAAAAAAATATATCCTCTAAATAAA
Source organism: Numida meleagris (assembly GCF_002078875.1). Taxonomy (NCBI): domain Eukaryota; kingdom Metazoa; phylum Chordata; class Aves; order Galliformes; family Numididae; genus Numida; species Numida meleagris. The sequence goes on along the minus strand of NC_034409.1, from coordinate 19,672,665 downwards.
ATTATGAAAGCTATTTCAATGGGTTAATTATTTCAGTCTCAAGTGGAAAGTGAATCAGTGAGATTGCTTCTGAACTTGTCTTTCTCTTTCAGTGCAACTACAGAGGACTCTTCAGATTGTGTAGTACCTTTCACTAGGAATAAAAGCAATGACCTAATACAGGATGAAAATCCTAATAGAAGAAAGTAGTCAAATGAAGGTGTTTCTACAAGATACATTATTGCAAACAAAAGCTTTAATAAGAAATTAGGATTAACATTTAACTTGATACGTTTTAAATATTCCAAAATGTATCTCATCTTACCCCATTATACCAATGACTCAAAGATATTACTACCAAAAATCTTAATCAAATGATATTATATGTTTTAAGAACGTTAGCCAGTTTTATTGGAATATCCATGACTCCTTGTAAGAAAGGAGAGAAAACTGGACTAGATTCTGGAGTCACCTGTATTAGATTGTTTTCTCTTTTGGATCTACTCTTTTTTTTTTATTTTGTTGCAGCATTCAGAGATCCCTCAAGATTCACACATTAATAAGATTTCCATAATATCTGAAAGCCAAATTTATTGTCAGAAAGTACTTTTAGGAGTGAGAGATGGAACAGTTTAACTTTTCTTAATCTGAAATAGATGCTGTTATGACTGCATGTTGAGTACCTCTTATTCTGGGAAAATATTGTTGAGAATCAAAGCTTCACCTGTACCCTATGCCTTACTGCAAAGATGCAATACTATTGGAAAAAGGGAATTTGTGGAATTTGCTGTTTGTTCAGCCTGCAACTGATTTTATGCCTGTATTTCCCATTTTAATTGTTAAGCCTTGTTCGGGGTTAACTTCTGTTTTTTTTTTAATTCTAAGGGAAGTTTCCAAGTGCAAACAGGTAAACTGACAAAGGTACACTAAGAAATCGCTCAAAACTTTCAAAATTTAAGTCATCCATCTCAAGTTTGGATTGACATCTTCAGGCCTGCATGGAATAAAATGTACTAGGAATATCCCAGGACTTACTGAACTGTTTTCTTTGGTAATGTCTCCAGATGGATTTTGTAGTCTAAGAAGGACTATGACTAAGAATTAGTAATTTGTAGTAGAATTAGATATCTAATAAGACAGGTTTTTTTGTTGTTTAAATTTGGCATGGATTAACCTGAATAGACAAAATTGTTAATATTCTCAGCTTTCCAAGATCCAGCCAATGGATTCTTATTCTGCTAAAATTTCACCTGAGTGACTAACAATTTGAGACATTTTTGTATAACAAATTTTAACACATTATTGAACACAGATTAGCATTTTTCAAGAGAAACCATAGTATGGTCAGAAACCATTGATTCCATCAGTGATTCTGAAGTTATTCTTTTGAAGAAATAGTTGAAAAAAATATTATTTATGATTTTTGTGGGAGAAGCAATGTCTGACGAGGGATTTGGAAGAAAAATGGGTGAATGCCAGTGGCACTAGTTTGGAAGTAATTTGCAGTTTATTATTCTGATCTCTGTGTAGCAAGATTATAAATTTATAAGTTACTAAGATTCATATAAATTACATACAAAATAGACAAATAAATCCTGCCACATTAAAAAAAAAACACAGAAATTAAAAAATATGATTCCTGGTATAGCAAATTTATCCCTCTGCACGTTCTTTTTATGAATCAAAGTTAAAATTACATGACCATTTTCTAATATTTTCACAAGACTTTTAGATTATTTAGTCCAGTGGTAAAGGTTGCTGTTTTGTATTCTTTATTTTCTCTCTGTTCTGTCTGATCTAGCCTTTGCTCCATCTAATCTACACCATACCATCCTCATCCCTGGATTAACTGATTACTCTCCTGTCTTGGCTCACTAATCAGTTTTGTTTGAATTTCTATTTTATTTACTGTTTCTTTCATTTTAGAACCATCTGCATAAATGATAACTATTTATTCTTCATAAAATATATATGCACAAGTCCCTGTTTGGGATGAGGTGAGGAAGGAGAACCATTACCTGGAACCCTTTGGAGCAAAAACCCTGTGCTGAATTGACTTTTAACATGGGTAGGTCAGAATAAAGAAACATCTTTCCTTAAGCAGTAGCTTACTATGTTCAAAAGAATGCTTGGAAGAGTGATATATTATTGCAGCCACCTATACACCATGGGTGCAAAGCTCTGTTGTCTGTCCTTGAGAAGAGTGGTTTACCCTCCCACTGCTTAGCACTTATGCAGCAATCAGCAGGAAGAATTAAGTGGAACTGCAGTGTGTTTCTGTGTAGCTCAGCAGAAAAATGTTCTCTGCTCTGCATTCCCTCAGACTGCTCAGATAAATTCTAATCGACAGGCTTCCAGAAGCAATGGCCATTACATGTGCATACAGCATTACTCAAGTAAGAAATAAGACTGTGTTATAGGTAATGTTAACAACGAAACAGGCCACGTTTATCTTGTGGAGGTGCAACAGGGAGATTTCTCTTTGCAAATAAAGGTTATACCTTCTCACCTGTTTTTATGAAGTCTGTAAATGCTTTGTACATTGGAATAATGAGAAATCATAATTAAAGCAAAAAAAAAAAAGTTAAACGGGATAGGAGCAGCTCTGCTAATTTCTGAGTGTCATGTTACTGAGTCCAGAGGATGAGACAAAACCATGATCTTTTGATTTATTTTCTTTACATAAAATAATCCCACTATGTGATACTATATGAAGTCATATAGTAACAAGTAACAAAACAAACAACAAATAAAAATGCCAAACTGAAGCTAAATATTATGAAAAACACTAAAATGATAAAAAAGCACAAGCTTCGTTGTCTTCTGATGGGAAGTGCTTTTGGAAATCAAGTAAACTCTTCTGAAAAACACTTTCTATGTCCGAAGTTTATTTAGCAGAAACCTCTCTCTTAACTGAAAGAAGAGATTTAGATCAGTCACATGTAGAAGTCTTCCAAGGGTAGTCATGTGGCTTATAGATATTAAATTATGTGAAATGGTGCTTATACTTACCTGTGGGATTATGAGCTCAGAAGTAGCACTGCAGGGAAAAGGTTGGGAATCCACACTCATTCCACAGGCCCCAGAATTATAACTGGAATAGATGCAAATGGCATGCAAAAAATGGAAATGTGCACAGCAAAGGAGTAACAGCATTTACTGCACAGAGAACTGGTTTGAAATAAGAACTACAAATGTAACATTTAGAGAAAGATAACTATGGTATAAATCAATACGGAAGTAGAGAAGTGTTGCATGAGATGAGGTATTTCCTTTTTGAAAAAGAATAGGGTATTTCCAAAATGGAAGATTATTATTTTTTTTTTAAAAAAGAACATTGTTGAATGCATTAACCACTGTTTCCACTGCTTGCAGGAACTTGAACAGACAGAGGTAAAGAAGACTTTGGGTCACTGACAGCAGCCTGCAGAAAGATAACATCTCTCATACACTATAGAATAAGTTTAACTGAAATGTGAAAAACTGTGAAGAATTCTGTGCTGGATACACATTGAATAAAGCCCATATTGTACCAGGGTCCATCACTTACCTTCCTACTGAACCTTGCTTTTTATAGATTAAAAATTATTCTTTTTGAGGAAAATAAAAGGAATTTATGTACATGCATTCTATATTTCTTAGATTTCAGTTCTGCAGTGTAAACTTCTGACATTCTTTCTCATACATATTCTTCTCACAAGCAATATCATGTGCATCATTCATTACTGAATCTTCTGTATTCGCAGTCTGTAACCTTCCGCCTGGTAGTGAAATCATCCTATTTATCACATTGGCACGAAGGACTTGTTTTTAAACCTTAATATTACTTCAGCTTGCAGAATTTAAGCAGGACCTGACTGTAAAAAGAAGGACACAGCTGTTACTCCACTAATACACACTACTTTTTGTCTAAAATAACATGTAAAACCCACATACAAACTGTTGAGATGAGTTAATTCTGTCATGCAGTAGTGTGGGGTGTTGAAACACTTGAGGAACCAATAGTTTATCCACCACAGCAGCAAATACGACTGAGAGGGAGTTCACACTCTGGGACCATGACCAGAGACAGATCAAGATGAACCCTACCACATTTGATCTTCAACAGAAAAGAACAAAACTGCAACAAGATTAGAGATCTACCCAAGAAGAATCCTCTGAGGGATCAGTACCATTGCTAAACCATTGTTTTGTTACTTCAGTTTGCCCCCAGTTCATCACTAGATCTTGTGCTCATTCTTCTAAAATGAAAATCATTTCTGTATAGCAACATCTAAAATAATTTCATAGAATTATCCATGGCATATGTCTATACAAATTTAATGAGTTAAACTGGCTAATATTTAGTTTCATGTAATCCCTGGATGATCTGGACTAAAGTATTCTAGGGAGTGATTACATAAGTGGCTTATCCTGAGTATCTGAGAGGGAAGTAATGGTAAGAGAAACCATGAAACCAATAGAATGAAATGCTTGTAAAATGCAGTGATCACATCTGTTACACTTGTATATAGGATAGATTTTATTTGTTTCTTCCAAATGAAAAAAGAATATCAGTAAAAAATCTTAGAGTTAATTGGGCTCAGCTGCTAAACCGTTGCCTATATACATTCAACACATAAAATTATCCACTTTGTCAAAGTACAGTAAATTCCGTGGAATTAGCCAGTAATCTGGCACAATGACCTATTAAATTTTTCCCTCTCTGTTTCACTTGGCTAATTTCATTTTTACAATGGCACGTTTACTCTCAACTTCACCAATATAGTTCTTGCTTACAGTTCTACTTTCTTTCATTGTTTTATTGGTTTATTTTATTCTTGTTGTCAATCCTTATTGACTACAGTAAGAAGCACATATTATTATTGGCATTTAAGTCATTAGTTTGTGAGGCAACATTTTTCATTTACATTTTTAGAATTTGCAAATATTGGGTGCCCTGTTCTCTACATGTATTTCATGCTGTCTCTCATAACATGTAATTATATATAAAATGGGTGCTGCTGAGCACAAAGAAGGTTTGTGGGTATACTTACCCATGCTGTATGACAGTTTCTTTATACCTTAACAATGGTAAAACTGCATAGGAGTTCAGGGCTCACAGATCTAATGACTTTAAGCGGCTTTCAGTTAGAAGTCTAAGTGCAAGCTACTCACATTTTTATAAGAAGTCTGAAGCTTTGAAAAGGAAAGTAACTAATGATTAGGCACACTGTATCAGAGAAGAAAGAGATTTCCCTTTGTCACAGGGAAGAAATTAAAGTTTTAATAATACTTCTTGTTGAAAGACTTTTTTTGGAAGCATGCAGCCTACAATGTAAAAAACGCTGCTAAAAATATTACACTGTTTAATCTGTAATATGTATAGAAGGAAAACACCTTCATCCTGCTGTCTGGGCAATTAGACACACCTCCTTAATGCACCCAGTAACAGAAATTGTGCTTTTTATTCTCTACTAATTTCTCTGCTAATTCCCATTGGTTTGTACTCCAAAAAGCTCTAGAGTTTTTCCCTTTATTCTTTCAAGAGTATATAGAAAATCATATATTTATATATATGTTTACATATATATATATACATATATATATATGTAAACAACAACAATAACAAAAAAACCCACAAATAACTCTCCCACCCCTTTCAGAGATACTACACAATGTAGGCATTTTGCTCAACAGGCAAAAATTTGCTTCACTGGTAAATTTAAGTGAATAAAATCAAAAGGGATAGGTTAGGAGCTATTATTTCCTATCAGTTACCATGATCTTTTGGTCTGTAGGTTTAAAAAATATGAGACTGGAAAAGTGAGATGATTGTAGGTAGGAGATGGACTCCCACTTAATGAATGAATGATAGCAAGGATAGGAGAAATTGCAGAGATTTAACTGTAGAAAAAGGCAGCCCTTCCTTGATGCAGTGGACAAGAAGTAGAAAATTAGCAATAGATGTGTATAGTCTAAGCCAGTGGTTTTGATAGCTGCTTCCTGAATGCCTTGTACATGTTAAGATTGCATATATCAGAGAAGTCAAGTTAATAAAAAAGAGAGTTTTTGACATGAATAGGTCAATGACAGGATAGGAAGGAGCCTTCAATGTTTAGCAATAGTGAGAAGATGAAGACTAAAAAAAAGATCTGAATGAAAATTTGTATTCTCCGTATGGTTTTCAGTGACAGTGATTAAACAAAAAAGTAAAATAAGTTTAGCCATGACATTCTCTAATATTTTTTAATATATTTCATACTAACTATCTGAAATAAGAATAAGGATTTATGCTGATTTACTATGAATGATTCAGCTTGGGGCAAGATGCTTCATCAGTTGGTTATGGAAAGTTAAATTTTGAGAGTATTAATTTCAGTGACTACACACACTTTGTTATTAAAGGAATGGTAAATCACAAGGCATTTCTGAGAGATATTAAAAAGATGGGATAAGGTACGTAAGGTTCCCTGAAGGTTTCATATGGTATAATCTAATGGTGATAGAACCTCTGTCCCACCATGTGTTTGGTGGCTGTGCAAAGGGATTTGTGATCATTGCTAGGAAAAGATGGATGCCCAAGTGAGATCATACCAACGAAAGAACACATTATATATTAAAAGTGAGAGATATGTGATTCTTTCTATTACATATTGAGTATTGCAGACAAGGCGTGAACATTTCTTGTTTAGATTCCCCTGGGACATCTGTGAGAAAGATGAAGCAAAAGCTTTCTCTTTGCAAGAGATGTCTGAGGTACACTTCTTGTTCCTACTTGTGTTTGGGATTTCCTTGCACTGGCAGGTCTTTCACCCCAAATTTCCACCCTGCTATATAGTTGAGAAACACACTTCTACTCAATTTTCTTATAAAAAACTCTATAAAATATAAAATGGCGGCCATTTACACATTACGTCCGGTCCACTAATATTTTGGGACTGTAAATCTGTTCGCAAGGAATTGTATTCATACCTCTTGTCTTTTTTTCTTTGCTTTTTTTCCCTTATTAATTTTTTAATGAGAAGCTGATAAGTTTAATCCCATAAGGTAACAACAACTTTATAACTTTATTTTTTTTAAAACTTAAGTGACTCTTGTCCCTCCGTGGTATTTTCCTCTTTGGTGTATTTACACATAGTAGTCATATTCTTTCCAACTTTCGTTTTGCTTGGCTAGAGAAATCAGACTCTCCTAACTCTCAGAAGAAGGTTCTTCATGCTAGAAGCTCATTTCTCTACTTTCCCTGCTCTTTTTTCCCAAACAGGTCCCAAAGATGTTGGGACTGGGTGCTACCCTGGGTCCAAGGAAGCTTTCAGCAGTGTTTGATGATACATGCTACCGTCTCAGGCAGACAATTACTTCCTACCTGAACAGTGGCTGGCAGTTTCATACAGACACTTCATAATTCCAGGTGAACTTGATCAGACTTTGGCTGCCCAGCCTTGCCTTACTGCTTAGCCTTGTGTGCTGCATTAACAACAGAGTGCTTTGAAAATATAAGGAGCCTTGGGGTCTGTCTTACGTCATGAATTTGGATGTGCCAATATTTTCATGTCCAGCATATGAGCTCGCAATTCATAATATGCCATCTCACAACAGAGGAGCAGTCAATATTTACAGCATTTTCATCTGTATTGAAAACGTAAGGCTGGATCCGAAGTCAGCAATAGCTGGGGAAGAATATTACTGATGGAACTCACAGATCAGCAGGCGACCAGAATTTCTGACCTCCGTTAGTCTATGACAATCTGGCTTACCTTTGAATAATGAAACACCTATTTATTGCGCAAGTATGGCAAGGCCAGTGACCAAAGCACTTATGACACATGTTCCAGTTAACAATACTTTTTATTGCATTAGCAAAATGCTAACACATAAAGTCACTTATCTTTTTAAAAATGTGTAAGTACAAAATAAATTATTCATGTAGGACTTCACTGAATTGCTTCTGATTCAGTTTTTTAAAGTCTGAAAAACACATCTGGACATGCATCAGAAAAGAAACAGGATAGACTTCCCTTGAAAAAGCTTTTACTTTGGAAATAACCACATAATTTGACATCAGAATGACCCTGGGATTCAGTTGAGTAACATTAAAGCAGCCCATCAACAGGAATTAAAAAAATCCAAGCTGAGACCATCTTGCTGACCTGGTGAAAACTGAGATGTGCAATGTTGATTTGGTATAATGGCAGCAGCCTTATACAGTTAATTGCAAAACTAAATGTATTTATTATACCCATTACTATTTCTGTTCTCCTTAAAAATTCTCAAAATTTTTGTATGTGAAAGCCAATCTGGAAAAAAAGATAGCTTATGAAATGTCAGCATTCCTGGGTGCATATCGGTATGTCTAACAAAATAGGATATAAACTGAAATTATAATCACTATAATCCTACTGAAGTCATATTAGATTTTTCTATATACATAAAATTTGGATTGTTTGCACAATTTTATATTATAAAGATAAAATAGAATGCATGGTAGAAGGCAAAAGAAGAAACTGAAGTGACGGAAAAAATAACAAGATTATGTACCTATTTAGACAAATAATCTCAAATTTGTCAAATGTCAAATAATTAATTGTTTTAGGAAAAACATCAATATATCTCTTAAGAAATAGATTGGTTTTTCTGTACGCTTTAGATTTTTCCCCCAGATTCTGAACTTTAAGAATTATATATATAATTAATAATTAATAATAAATTATATTATATTTTGATTTTTAATAGAAGTAAAAACAAAGGCCTTAAATATAACTAATTTAGTGCTGATGGTTAGGTACATTAAAGGCCAGTACAAGCTTAAAGTGATATATGTACTGTACATTGATTGCTAAAATCAAAACTATAGATCTGAAAGTCCTTGCTTAGTTGTTCTTTTGCTTTGAAGCATCCTCCTTTTCAAATGTCCGCAGCAATTCACATAACACTTTCATACAGGCACATAATAAACAAAATCTTGAATTACTAGTTCATGCCTGAGCATTCATGAAACGAATAGGCTTGATTCGTCCACACATAACTCTAAAGACTGTATTTACTTGCTGACTTATGAGTGTCTGGTGTCATTTGAAATGTCTTGAAATATCTATGGCAGTACTGAGAGGACCATCATGTCCTTCTAGGACATTATAGGGTAAGCCAGGAAGTATGCTGTAGGACAAATGAAATGACACTAGACACTTTTGTGTAGAAAAATATGTAGACACTAAATTTAGGTTTTATGTGTGATTTGCACTCTCTGAAGCAGGAGACAGAAGACAGGTAGGAAACCTTACATTATATCTAGTATTGTCCTAGAAGAATATGCTTAAACAATGGAATCTTCCCTTAGTTTAATCCTAAAAATGGGCATCCAGTGCTATTGTATGGTACCATGGGATATCCTAACTAGCCTCTACCCAGCACTTGAGGAAGACATGTTTTTTTCTTAAGTTCTGCAACACCGTGTCAATGCCATGTGGCTTTCCTGGACACCCTATCAAATCTCAAACAGCATTGGTTGTTTATGTTCAGGCAACTGAGTCAAGCCTGGAATGTGGACACTTTACAGGTTGTTTTCATTCTGAGATTGGTACTGAAATGTACACATTCATGTGTCAGTGTTAACCTGTGAGTTGAATAGCTGCATAGGTGTATAACTACATTTAAAGGAAATCCAATCAATGAGAAAATTGAAAGCATGGAGAGCTATTTTTCTGATCACTAATCAGCTGCTCACATAAAATGGCTAGAGCCTTTTAAAATATCTTAGGGTGTTAGACAACTATGTGGGGCTGGGAGATTTTGCACTGATTGTAGGGAAGATGGGTGCCTTCCTGGAGCAAGCTGGGTACCCCAGGAGACAGATTAATGTATTTGGAGTTTCAGATAAAAGTTGATTCCTATGCTTGATGTCAATGTCATGCCCAAATAGTTCTCTGCATATTCAACGGAGACTTGCATATTCGGTGGGGACAAGTAGACTTGACTGGTTATGGGTATCTCCTAAGACAAGATGAATTGCAGCCTAAAAGAGGCTGTTGATGTGGAAGTCCTTCATATAGCTATCTTGCAGATATCTGTATTACAGATATGTATATTTGACCAGATGAATCCCACACTGTTCAAAAAGATCCATCAGACAACACTCAAGTTCTCCTATGAACTTTTAAGATGATGGTGGCTGTATCACTACCATTACGCCCTTCCCTTTCTCCAAAACTATTTCCATTTATTAGATATAGCAAAGTTCTTGGACAAGCCTGGCCTGAGACAGTTTGCTTGCATAGCTCCTACACCCTGAGCAGATGTCTAATGTAGCCATAGAAACAAAGACAATATAGGTTGATACACCAGGCTCCTAACTTCAGCAGTAAAACATATCAGCACCTCTAACTATATTTAAGGCAATCAGCTACAGTTCCAAACAGTGCAGCCTGGATTGTTCATATATTTTATCTTCTTTTTCTTCATATGAAGAGCTATGGTAGTCCATAAACTGAGGTTTTTTTTCTGTTAGAATGAACTTATGTATTCATCACACTATTTTTATATATTCTCTTTCAAACCAGTAAAACTAAGAAATTCTCAGAAAATAAACATCATGAGCAAGGCAAATTATTTCAACACTGATTTAGAATCACTGAGCTGTGTTTGTGCAAACTAAAGTGCAATTTTCTTTGTTGTCTGTACCAAGAATTTATGAGGCTTCTTCAAGACAATAATCAATAGCGGAAAAGACACTTTGGGACCAGAAATTTAGCTTATATCCTTGTGCTATGGTACAGAATATATGTTATACACATATAAAAGTAAACATATTTTGTTTAAAAATAAAGGAAGAAATCTCAGGTGTGTTGTAAAATACATCATACAAGGTTATAGTCGACTGATTGATAGACAAATGAATCAGTATTTGCTGCTACTTTACTTTTATTAAAAAATAATTCTGTCAAATACTTTATTATCTGAATAATCTCCAGGGTGCAGCTAAGGGCAGTGCAAGCTTTATCCTCTCTTAAAAGCATTATAATACTATACATTTTTACATATAGTGCTACCATTTTGTGAGTATGCTACTCACACTCTTAAATATTGTCAATATGGGCTGTTAAAAGACAGATAATACATTCCCTTACCTGTTGGAGGGCAGAGAGACGTTATTTTTTATATCCAGTCATGCAGTTTTCTTTGGTTGATATGAGACCTAAAAGGGAAACACAGTGTTTAACTCTACATTTTTGAATGCTGAGAGTTTGGAAGCACCCACAACCAGAGGTAATATAAGGAGGTATATACTGACTGATACCATTAGGACGTGTTCTTGAAATATGATTTTGCTAGCTTGACAGAATAACTATAAATATTTTTCTCTAATAAATTTATTTGCATTTCCCCTTCTTTTTCAAGAAGAAAAGGTGAGTCTTATCCAGTTCTTCAAAGGAAAACTTGTATATCTACAGTTTTTACTACAAACCTAAATTCTCTAGAAGATAGTTCTAACAACTTTAACAGAGAAACTTCCCTTTAAACTTTCAAGCTCTGTCCTCATCTTCATCATCATCTTATATGTCAGCATTAGGCAGACAATCACTGAGCATAATGGTTGTGTCAATGATTCCTGTATTGTTTGCTGGAATCTACCTTTAATACTATGCTGCTATAACTAAACAATGTTTACCTTTTAATTTAGAAGCTGAAGTATGTTGGAAATTTTAGGAAGATATTTGCAAGATCTAGGTCTTAAATTTGAATCCTTGTGGCTCGATGTCCACTGTGTTGGGTTGACCTCACTACAAGAAAGTCCACTGTTTTCCACTGTGGGCCCCTCACTACAAGAAAGACATTGAGGCCCTGGAACATGTTCAGAGAAGGACAATGAAGCTAGTGAGGAGTCTGGAGCACAAGTCTTAATGAGGATTGGCTGAGGGAACTGGGATTATTCCGGAGAAGAGGAGGCTCAGGGGAGACCTTATCGCTACTTGAAGGGAGGTTGTGGTGAGGTGGAGGTTGGCCTCTTCTCCCATGTAATTAGCAATAGGACTAGAGGGAATGACCTCAAGTTGTGCCAGGGAAGATTCAGGTCAGAAGTTAGGAAAAATTTCTTCTCTGAAAGAGTGATCAGGCACTGGAACAGGCTGCTAGGGAAGTAGGTGGTGGAGTCACTGTCCCTGGAGGTGTTCAGTAAATGTGTAGATGTTGTACTAAAGGACATGGTTTAGTGGGGAAATATTGGCAGCTGGTGGAGTGTTGGACTAGATGATCTTGGAGGTCTTTTCTACCCTTGGTGATTCTGTGACCTTGGCTGTCTACCAGTCCTAGCTTCTGTCCCAACACCTTCCACATCAGAATAAGAGAAAAAATAAGATGAAAAGATTTATGGGTCAAGATGAAGATGGGGAGATCTCTAACCAGTTACTGCCATACTATGATGGTCAAAATAAAATCAACTTGGAAAAAAATATTATATGTATATATATGCCAATTGAAATAGATTTGTTAGTGAGAAAAAAAAGACAAAAATCAAAACACCCTTACCCTCCTCACCTTGCAACCAAATTTTTCCCAGTCTAGATTCACTGTTTCATTACCAGCACCTGTACCTCCCCATCTCAAGTAGTGTAGGGAAGACAGAGAAAAGAGTTCCTCTCGGCTGTTTCTTTTCAACTAATGTTTTCATACTTCTCATTTCTCTCTCACACAATTGTTCTGTAGCATTTTCTATCCCATTTTAAACGTATTTTTTGAGTGCCACCATCTTGTCTGAGAAACTCAGCAGAGTGTCCATTGGAGCTGGCTGGAACTAACTGTGTCCAGTATGGGGCAACCCCGGTTTCTTCTCACAGAAGCTGTACGTAGAGACACAATACCTACACAAGTAAACATGAGAAAAATATGAATTAAAAAGATACTGAAAAAAACTTCGGATGTTGCTCCAGCATAGCATCCAGAAGTTGACCTGATTTACACCTGTTTCATCCATCCTGAAAAGATGGCTGAAATATGTTTTGCTTTAGACAGTTATTTCTGATGGCTGTGCAAAGCCTTTGAAGAAAAATATCTCTTGGTTCTTAGGTTTCAAGATGGAATGTGTTCTCAGCAAAGTCTTAAAGAAGATGCCCTCTCCTTTTGCACCATCTCAATTGCTTACATACTTTTAGATAATCATACTGAGGTTCTGAAATCTTACTAAAGCAAGCAGAAGTGATGAACATTTGAAAATCGTGTCTCCTGCAGAGGAAATCAGGGGTGTCATGCTCAACTCTCATACAAAAGTATTTGATTGAAAAATCCCATATAATTTTTAATCCTAAATTAAGAACATTACTTCAGTATAATTTATTTTACCCTATTGTCTCCCAAATTTTATTTTAATAATCAAAGTTATAAAAACCACTCAGAGTTGCTTAGTAGAAATTAGAAGTGTCATAATTCTGGGAAATCTAAATATTTAATCTATTAAGTTTATAAGAATCAAAACACAGAAGAGTTTGTTCAAAATTAATGCATAGTACACACTCAGAAAGAAAGATCTGTGGAGCACAAAGCAAGGAAGTGTCCAAACATTCATGCAACTATGTCATAAATCATGAGTCCAGACCACTGACAAAATGTTCTAGAGAGCTGTTCGTTCACAAAAAAAAACCCCTTTCTGAGACATATAGAATTTCTCATGACTTCAATATGTTTCCAAGATGCATAGTTATGTGAATAAATTCTGGGTTTTGCAATAGTTGGATACATATGCCATTCTGATATAAGGGCTGCTCGAAAAGTAATGCCTCCTATTTTATTATGTTGGCCCACAATGTCAGAGGCAGATGTTGGTGGTATGGAAGCAGAGGGTGAACCTTCTCACCAACATTTTATTACAGACAGTTGGTAGCAGAAGGATAGTCTGACAAAATGGTTCTGACATGGAAGTGTGTATGAAGCAAAGGTCTGTCATTAAATTCCTCCATGCAGAAAAAATTGCACCCATTGACAGTTGCTGATACTTGCTGAACATTTTATAGAGACCCAACAGTAGATGTGAGCACAGTGGGGCAATGGGTGGTGCATTTCAGCAGTGGCAACAGCAGGCCACCTCCACTGATACAGATTTTTATGAACATGGCATGCAGACTCTTGTTCATTCCTGGTGAAAATGCATAGCTAATGGTAGTGAACATGTTGAGAAATAGTTTTTTGTAGCTGAGAATTTGCTCTATCAAATAGTGCTCTTTTGCAAATACTCTTCTTTGTATCCATTGCAGTTTCCACAGAGATGTATAGGAGGCATTACTTTAGGAGCAGCATACATAATGAGAAGATGCAATGTAGCTCAGATGTAAGCTTTGGAGTTGGATCAAACAGCAGCTGTAAACCCTTCCAAGCAGCTGCAGCTTCATTCAGGGCTTAATGGAACATGAATCACAACTTGCCATTTGAGCCTCTTCCACAGCATAGAGGCGACAGAACAGCCTGGCATTAGTTTGAGGTAAAAGAGAAATTAGGGTAGATATAGAAAGCAATTACTCTTGTGAATGAAGTAATCTTTGTGCTTTCAACACTTGGGTTCAAAGGTTACTGACAAAATCATCTCATTCTTCAGAACCTCTTCTTGAATCCATATGTAGTTATTGTATTTTTCTATATGCAGTAGTGTACACATCCACTTAAAACAGGTTGAGGTGTGATCCACTGACCTCCATAAGGGCAACAGGAGTTTCTCATCAACACTAATACTGTCCAAGGCTAAAATGTGTTGGAAGAATTTCTTAGTGTTTCTGCAAAATACAGCTATTTGCCTAAATCTCAAAGCTGTGAATATGTGTTCACATGCACTGCAGTTTGAGGTATTTCAGCAAAAGTGAATAAAAAATTACAAAAAACATATATCAAATGTGGAAGTTTCTTCATAATAAATGATCTTAACAAACACTAGCAAGGCTTAGTCAGAGAACTTCAAGGTAGTAATCTCCATGGCCAGATCCACTCCTAAATTCCCCAAAAGCATATAGTCCACAATGTAGCTGCCAATGGTACAGACTGGTTTAATTTAACACTCTAGGGCATTCCAGCAGTTCTCATGAATGTTTATTTATATGCCCACACATACCCAGAAGTACTATGCCGCTCCCATATAGTTTTTCTGTGATACAGTTTGAAGCACAGCATTGCCTGAGATCTGCTTAATTACCCTGAAGAAAAGTGTCACCCCCTATATCAGCTGCCTAATTTTTCTAGAATACCATTAATTTGGTCACACACCAAGTACAGAAGAGAAATAGATTATATGGTCTTCACAATTTCTTTATCCTTTTGGTATATTCTAGATTATAACTGGTATGTTCCCTTTTGAAGCTTTCTTAATGCTTTTCTTAAAGATCTTTAAAGCCCACTCTAGATCTACTAACAAAGGTTATGGGACCAGTTGGAGAAGTGGAAATGAAAAACTGTGGCCAGACTATTGCTGTGGTTTAACCCAGCAGGCAGCTAAGCATCAGACACATGTTTGCATCCAGTGGGATGAGGAAGAGAATTGGGGAAAAAAAAAAGCCAAAGTAGAATGCAAGGATTGAGATAAAAACTATTTACTAAGACAGAAAAGGAAATAAAAAAATAATAGTAATGATAATAACTATTACTGACTATCTCCCCCCAGTTTTATTGTTCAGCATGATGCCATATGGTATGAAATATCCCTTTGGTTAGTTTGGGTCAGCTGCTCTGGTTCTGTCCCCTCCCACCTCCTTCTGCCATCCCAGCCCCCTCACTGACAGGACAGTAGGAGAAGCTAGAACATCCTTGGCTCTGTACAGCACTGTTCAGGAACAGCTAATACATTGGTGTCTTATCAACACTGTTTTTCTCCTAAAGTGAAAACATGGCATCATACCAGCCACCATGAGGAGAATCAACTCTATCCCAGCTGAAACCAGGACAACTATCCAGATTTCCACAGAAGCCTGGAAAAGTTTTAGATCTTGGGGACTCTGAGCAGAGGAAATGCTTCTTCTCCCTTACCTGAGATTTTTTTCATAGATTAATGCCTGTATAATCCAACATATGAATGATGATAAAATTTGAATTTCTATCTTTGGCACCATGTAGATAAGAGGCTCCATGCTGCCTCTTGCCCTGAGCTCTGCAGTCCTGCCTTTAGTAGTAAGAATGGAGAATTTCTCTTCTCTTGGAAGTCCCTTCATCTTTTTAATAGGAGTATTAAGAATGGTTAGGCTGGTGTGCAGGAGGAACATTTCTTGTATATAAAGTCATTGGAAGCAGGCTGTAGGTAGGCTACAACTATTTTAACAGAGTATAGTTCAAAACAATTGTATCCATAGAGTGAATCAGGTGTTGCTATGATCCCAGCGTCCACCTATATGTGTTTCGTAATGCCTTCCTTATGATTTGCTCTGCTCTGGTTCCACTGACTGAAAGCACATTAGCAGTTGGATTGCAACTATATTCTCTTCAAGAGTGTGTAATTTAGCTTAATTTAATCTACCAGGAACCCAATTAGCATGCTCCAAATCTGCTCTGCCATGCAACCAGTGCCCACTAAGAGGGATGACTGAGAAACTTCCTTCAAACACACATTCCTGATCTGACTAAAATGCTAGCTGATGTAGCATCTTAATCACCTATGGAGAACTAGGATAAGTGGCTTGTGTTGCTTCTGAAGGGCTTCAGGATGTCAGCTTGGCAGTTCAGTTGCCTAGGGAGGGGCATCTAATGCCATTTGATTTGCCCTAGGAAATTCTCTCTGTTTTTGAAACAGCTGTCCATTACGGCACTGACTTCCCATATGTACTGCATCATATTTCATATTTGGCAGCCCTATGTGGGTGTTTTGATACCAGAGGACATTTCAAAAGCCACTATATATCTGTCTTTAGGCAACCAAATCAAGATTTTAAACTTTTACTCTGATGTGATTTGATTGCCCTTCCCCTCTTGTCCTGCAGACGTGGGAGAATCAGTTCTGGATAAAGTAGCTGTAACTATACATACTAGTCTTGTTGTACCTTGGTCTTCAGTTATAGATATTTACCTGAGTGCTGGGTGCTAAGTTCCTCTGTCTGAACATGGAGTTCATCTTCTTCTGAAAGAATTCCCACGGAGTTTGCTGTACTCAGATTAAAGATGCTTACATATGAGAAAAAAAAATGTACTGGAATTTCTGACTTTTTTCCAGCAGCATGTGCAAAGACTGATTTTTTAATCATGAACAGCTGCATACACCCCACCTTAGGAACTCTGATTAGTGACATTTTGATTGTAGATGATCCCCAAATATTTTGAAATTTTGCTTTCAACTTGAATAACATAGAGAGAAGATGAATCTTTATAATTATCTTTAAAGATGTTGCTATCAGCCCTCCTCAAGGAACGTTGTTTCACACAAAGTAAGAGCCAGATTCTGCTCCAAGGCAAACAGTGGTTGTCAGTGGCTATGCCTTCATTTAAAAGAAGGGCATGCAACTTCAACAGTTCTTCCCATCTCAGAGAAACAAATTTGGCAGGTTTGCAATGGTAGACAATTACTCCCATTCTTCAGACTATGAAAATGAAAAGTAAGAACTACTTACACAGAAATCAGAGCCATAAAATGTGAACGTTTGTCATTTTGTCTGACAGTAGTCATGTGCCTTTGTGCTTGCAGCTGCGTTATGGAATTTACATTCTTTACAGAGATAATTCTGCTGGTGCCAGACTACAGCTATGGATGGACAGATGGATTAGCAGAGTACCCACATAAAATATAAAAGTAGCATGGGAGCCCAACATACCAAATAATAAGTGTATGACTTTTTCTTTAATTGTTGGATTAGAGCAAAAGTTTGATTTCAGACTAGTAAGATTTAACAATTTCTTTAGAATTATTTGGAAAGTACCGCTGTCCTTGCATATAAGGGCAGGGGGGATTTTGTTCTATTTTGTTCATTTGTAGTGTAATATTAATTCTCATCACATAATGAAATAACATCATTAAAAAAAAGGTTTTTTTAAAAACATCCTCCAATTTTGTGGAAATTCTGGTGTATTAGATAATTATTCCTCCACAATGACCAATCTCTGCGGTAAAATGTAGAATCTCCATAAACATAATGTGTTAAATTTGTGATAGATTTATTTTGTGCATTAAGTACAAATATCCTTAGTACTCCATGAGTTTTACTTTAAGTTGAACAGTCATGCTCATTTTCTCATTGCAAGCGCAAATGGTTCCACTTTCTAATTCTGAGCTGTGGTGCTCACCACAGATATGACTGTAACCATTTGTAGCACTGAACTCATGTTTGGGATGTGCAGATCCGTGCAGAATCATTTTCTTTAAGTAGATATATTGAAAGTTCTTTATGAATTAATTCAATGAGGTTTGAACCAAGATGAAAAAATTGCTGAGAACTCTGCAACATCCCATTCTTCTTGTTGCTAATCTCATTTTAGAATGATGGTTCTGTCTATCAAATGAACAGAAAATACAAATTTTATTTATTTTTTAACTCTGATGTGTTTCAGAGATTATGAAACACATTTATTGGTGTTAAATTTCAAGTATTAAACTTGTTTATGGTCCTCAAGGAAATATGTACAGATATTTTATATTAAAGTTACCTATTATGTGTAAAAACATCACATAAAACATGATAAAAGGAAGGAAAGAGGGAAACTCAATTCTCTTTAACTTTACTACATTTCCAGTGGTGAAGTGCACATAGTGAAGGCTTAGAAATTATGGCAAAAAAATAAAACCAAACCAGGAAACCTCATCCCATTTAGACATCAGAATGTTTATAAACACATCTGCTGTGTTATTTAAAATAACTTGTTCCTCTGTTCTAGATTACAGGCCAGAAAGGTACAGGATAAAAACCTTCCTGATCATTCCATACTTTGTCATACATCATTCTAAGAGTGTATGATTATCTTTAATGAACTTCAAAAAATTATCTGTGTACCTAAAATAAAAAAGTAATTTATATCTTTGTAGCATCTTTGAATTTTTAATTACTTGATTATTATTGTTATTTTATTTATAGAAGCCACTTTTTATTTCCTTTAAGTTTAATAAGAATTAAATTGTGTTCTTTTTGAAGTATAAACAATAAAACTCTTTGTTAAAATAATGTGTTATTTTCATTTTAAAGGATCCATTGTTTGTGGTTTCTTGCCTGTTACTTGTCATAAATGGGTAATTGTTTCCAGTAGCTTAATTTAAGGCCAGAGAGCCTTTTGCATCCTCACACTTCTTGGAATCCTTCTTCAAACAATACATTTAAATCAGAGTTACATTTAGCAGATGCATTAGGAAGACAAACTTTATTAATAGATTGAGTAGTGGACTTTTGGAATTTATTTTGGAATTGAGCAGTAAGACTTCTTATTTTTCTTTTGCATTTTATTTCTTTTTTTTTTTTTTTTTTTTTTTTGGAAGTGGAGTTGGTGTGTGATTGGATTACTTGTCCAAATTTTCTAGAAATGAATAAAATATAGAAAAAAAAGGATCTTTCCTCCAAAAATAGCATGCTTTAGAAATTTTTGTATTAAATGGTTACATGTTCAGCCAAATTACTGTTGAAATTTTCATTTGTATTCATTACAGTATTTAGAACTGGACTACTGATTTTTCATAATAATCATCAATATGAAACTAAACAAGCAAGGAAATCGTTCTAAATTAAAGATTTTGCTGCAGTTTGGCAGGCACTTCTTGAACACTAGAAATGTTAAAACTAATTTTTTTTTGTGGTGGTCCAAGTTTTTCTCATTAACACCAGCAGTGCCTAGGCACAATATCTCTGAGAAGGGGAGGGATTCATATCTACTGATGTATTTTTGGGTCTCTAATATATTAATAGGAAAACCAAGAACTGTATAAGTAGTTGCAAACACTTCCTCACTTCTGCAAAACATAGTACAGCTTTAAAACTGGAAAAGGAGGAAAAGACAAATAATTCAAGGACAAAAAGGTGACTGATGAACACAACAATAGTGAGCCTTAAAATGTGGCATACATTAAACTTCAAGAGAAACCTCTCTTTCCTATCACTTACATACTGACTCATCACAGTCAGCAAGCATGTCAACATGCTAAACATGTCAGTCAATCTTTGATGCCCGATAGTCCTCCTCTTCATGACAAACACAAAAACCTGTGTCCAGAATATTCAGTGACTAAGAGCTTCTAGCAATATATATGCATGGATAACCTTTCCAATATCACCATTCTTGTGCAAAAATCAGACTTTGAAATGCACAGCTACATGTGAGGAGAACAAATTAATTTTGGATTCTTCAGTGCATCTCCAGCACTTCTGGGGGGAATTCACTTGGATCTGGGACATGAAGGTAAATGAAAGTCTCCTCCTCTCACTCACAGGCATAATGGAATAGTCTACTATTAAAATATAACTCATTTGTAAAACAGGTAGAAACAAATATAGGTTTTGTTATTTTAGTTTTCCTATTTTTTACCTATCAAAAACTTAAGCAAAATCTCTACTAAGATCTGAATAATGTGTAAAGGCAGATATGTTGCACATATGCTTCAGTGGCACGTGTAATAGGTAACAATAGTCTCAAAGCTCTCAGGAAGCACTGTTAAAAATAGTAGACTCTACGAAAAAAAAAAAAAAAGAACTGAGTACCACCAGTATCTTGTTTTATACCACACATTAAGTGTAAGATTCATCATTACCAAATGCTATGCTACTTACTCTAAGCAAAGAAAGTGAAATAGCAGATGAAATCCATATTCTGAATCAATTCCTTATTGAATGTGCTTAGCTTGACTATTAATTTTCCTCCCTAATGCTACTTTACTGACAATAGACATACTGCTGGGTAGAGCAAGCCTTTGCACTTCTATAATCCTCAGATTATTTCTCAAAGAGAAATCCATTAAGAGCAATATGGATCTAGATGCAATTCTCAGATTCTCCTGTACTGTACATTCATGTAATGGAACGGACTTACATGTTCTATCGGCACTAGGACTGAACATGTGGAATTTGTTGCTAGGGGAAGCTGAGGTACCATAATATTGAATTTTAAGAGGTTGGTTAGATTCTCTTTCTGCTATATGTAAAAACAATAATAAGTAGAGAAATGTGAAGAAAGAAAGTGCAAATTTTATCACAAACTAGAGAAGTACGCTTGCAGTGTATTATATCTAAAAGTATTACAAAACACCGAAGTAAGTCACAATAAAATAATTGTATGAATGTTTTCTTCTTACATTGAAATATTTTTTCCCCACTGCCTACGAATTTTAATAGTGTCAGCTCTCCAGTAATTGTTTCACTACACAGTTCCCTCTATACAAGAATATATGTTTTAGAAATGACATAAAACAGAATGATCGCACCCAGTAATTTCTAAATAGTCTTTGATAATTTTGTATTATTTGATAATATCTGAATATTCAATCTCTAACTTCAGTAGGCTGTTGGAGAAAGAAAGTTTCTACAGAGGACTTGTAGTCTGGTGACTCATTTTGGTAAATTACCTGACTATTTCCAGTGGCTTTTGCTACATGTTGTAGAGGAAATGGTAGAAATTATCAAATAGTCATTTGAAACATAATTTGCCACAAGCAAAAAACCCTTTTTCTTTTATTCCCAGCACTTAAAAAGAGAAAACACGTGTTCTTAATCACATGAAAGAATGTCTAGTGTATTTTATGTCTTATTCAGGTGTTCTTGGGACTCAGTAAAACTGTCTAGCTTGTTTTGAGTTTTGAGTAATTACTCATTGAGTAATACAACTCAATACTCTCAATGAGTAACTTTGTAGAACTATGCAAAATAATTATGCAAGTTGCACCATAGAGAAAAATATTAAGCATTACCAAAGTTCTTGTTGTTATTTGTTTGTTTATGTAAAGGCAAGAAACAACTTTTCAAATCTCAGGTCTGATTTGACATCTTGTTTCTTTTGGTATTGTAGTTGTTGCTCAAAGAGAATTCCATCACAAAATTTTTAATGTTCTGAATTCATTTTTAAAGCCTTTATGTTGTAATAACTTTGGTCTAAATCAGGAAGGTGTGATTTTACATATTTGTTTTTGTGAATTAGAAATTTCATTTTATACCAATAAAAACTATAGTTATATATAGCAGAAATTCTCAGTTTTATATAGGCAATTAGGTTTTATAATTAAGAAGATTTAATGATCCAGAAGACAGAAAATTTTTATTAAGTAAAGCTGTAATTTTCTACAGAAATGACAACTTTATCTGCAGTTAGAATGCTTAATGCCCTCTTGCAGTGTAACAAATATCTTTGCAGCTTACTTTCTAACTGTATAAATACATGTTAGTGATATAGGGATATGAATTAGATAAAATAAATATGTCTTTGAAATGCAAAGCTTCATTGTCTCTGATAGTCTAAGCAAACTATCAATTCAATAATATCCATAAATCTAAATTTTATTTAGGACAGAGGATATAAAGTAATAATCAAGTATTCTTTATTAAATCCAAGAGGTTAGACAACATTTTATAAAGCCTAGTTTTAAGATCTTGTGAAAAAAACTGTTACAGATAGTCAGCAAAATCAGGTTCAAAGGTGAGACTTGGCATAGGAGACCTAACCCAGACTCACAGATAACTGGTGAAATAACCTAGTTTGCTTGTGCAATCACAATGTTCCATGCAAGTCCTTTCGATGCCTGTAATTGGCTTTCTGTGGAAAAAAATACACAATAGCATTTGTAAGTAAGCAAAGGGGAACAATTTGTAATAGCTCAGTGATTTGTTGAACTAAATCCTATTATACAGTCAATTCAGAATAGCACAACTGGAGAAAAAAAATCTATAAAATATGTGAGTCAATAAAATCCAAACAATTGCAATCTGCTCCTTCAATAGACTTATTCAGCAGAGCAACAGAAGTTCTAAAATAAAGGCTTCAAAAGGCCCACAAAACTAGTATCAGTCTGGTTATTCAGGTTACAGGTTTCTAAAAACAAGGCCTGAATGCTTTTGGTCTCCTGATGGGAACATTTGGCTTGCTCAAATGGCAAGAGCAAAGCTGTGATTCACAGTTCTTCTGGCTCTATGAATGAATCATTCCTAGCAGCTCCAGAGCTTTCCCATTTCCTGTCTCCTCAATATAACACAACTACTCTCTGCTACTCTGCAGCCATATCTACAGCTGTTTCTCTGCTGTCATGTATCAGTACTGCAGAGAGGTATGACTGCCTGGTCATATGACTGCATAAGAAAACAGTGAAAATAGATCTATACTGGAAAGGATTAAGAAACCAAGAACTCCATTTAAGTGACAGAATCATGGTCTAATAAAAGCTACCAGAGAATCAAAACCACAAAAGAACCACTTTATGCACCACAGCGGAAAAATGTAAGAATTATATGTATTTTGACCAAGACTTGACTGCTTTTCTATTTAAGTTTTGTAAATTTCTATTTTAAAATGTACATACATATTATTCTCTGTATAATTAATATATCCATTTTCATCAATTCTGCAAACAGAGGAAATGTATCAGTACAGTATCAGAAATGTTTTTGCAGTGCTAGAGTAAATGATTTTGTTGTTGAATAGGTGAGAAAGTGAAAATGAACGGATGGTATGATTATAGTTGTTAAAGTAAATCTATTCTCTGTTTTTCAGTACCATCACAAGCCAAACAGCAGAAAAACTGTATTTACAGTATGTTCATAGAAATACTAAATACTTAACAAGCTTCCTCAGAAGCTTAATTTAGCTCTCCTTCATAACATGGAACATATTTATACCGAAAAACCACCAAGTATTAAGAAATAATGAGCTCTGAAGCATCCAGAATCATCTGTCCAATACTCAGCTGAGCTGTAAAATTGACTAGCATGGCCAATTTTTTTTCAGCAGCAGAGAGTTAGGGATAAAACTAGGCCAGGCCAAAAGGAAAATGAAGTTCAGTGAGTCTGTTTACACTCCCTCTGCACATCGTTCACTGGATTGCTATGTTGCTTTCAAGTTTACTGAGCCAGGTGCTCTGAGTCATCCTTCCATCCCTGTTCTGTGCCCATCCAGTACATTTACTGGCCTTAGGTTGTCCATTTATAATTTCTTCCCAGAAACAAGATGTCACAGTCTAGCTACTCTGGACTTCATAATTTAGTCTGTCTGTTATGCTTTCCTGCTGCTTTAAACATATCTTCTCCCAAAGCCTTACAATGCAGCTCTTCAGGGACTTGAGTTTAATGTAAGGTGCATTCATCTGATTGAGCACACCAATCTGTATGATATGAAAAAATGCAGCCAGGTTAAATGGTAAAGAGAGCTGCCTGTGTTTGCATGCTTCAGGTGGATGCCCTTTTCTGGAGAGCTCTTTGTAGCTGAAGGACAACTATTTTCAATTATTTAGAAGATCTCCTCCTTTCCCTCTCCCACTCTCCCTTTTTTATTTTAGCTTTCAGCAGTAAAATTGTCTTGTAAGCCCCTGTTTGTTTTTTTCCCCCTAAATGCTCTTGGGCAAGGGTTTCTATGAGTTTACGGAGGTACTTTTTACGGAGAGCTGTGGGAATACCTTTGTTAGGGGCTACCAAATCTTGCTATGTGATAACAATGGCCACTGCCAGAATCTTTGTGCAGAAGTGCACAAAGTCGGTAGAGAGTCATCAGGGAAGTTGACAGATTAGTTGTCCTAAGGCCCCTTCTTTCCATCTCTTCAATATCTCCATAGATGGAGTCTCCACAACCTCTCTGGGCAACCTGTTCCCATGTTCCGTCACCCTTACTGAAAAGCAGTTCCTCTGCATGTTTGTGTGGAACTTCCTGTGTTCAAGTTTCAGGCCATTACTCCTTGTCCTATCACTACACACCACTGAGAAGAACCAGGCCTCATCCATTTGCCTCCCACCTCCCTTTAGATATTTATAAACGCTGATCAGATCCCCTCTCAGTCAGTTCTCAATCCACCTCCCTGTCCACGTATCTATCCCACACTTTCTAAGTTTCATAACAAGGCTATTGTGGGAGACTCTGTCAAATGCCTTTCTGAAGTCATGGTACACAACATCCACTACTCTCTGCTCATCTACTCAGCCAGTGATGACATCATAGAAGGCTACCAGGTTGCTCAAGCATGATTTCCCCTTGCTGAATCCATGTTGACTACTCCTGATAACCTTCTTCTCTTCCAATTGCTTGGAGATGGCATCCAGAACAAGTTGTTCTATCACCTTTCCGGAGACAGAAGTGAGGTCTACTGGCCTGTAGTTTCCCAGATCCTCGTTCTTGCTCTTCATGAAGACCGGAGTGACACTGGCTATCCTCCAGTCTTCAGGCACCTCTCCCATTTGACCTTTCAAATTTCCATTTGACCTTTCAAAGACAATGGCAAGTGGTTCAGCAATCACCTCTGCCAGTTCTCTCAGTATATGTGGGGGTATCACATCAGGGCCCACAGACTTGTGTGTGTTGATTTTGGCTACACACTCTGACCAGATCCATCTCAATCAACAGAAAGTCTTCCTTCACCCAGACTCTCTCTCTTACCTCCAGAGTTTGGGATTCCTGAAGGCTAGTCTTAGCATTAAAGATTGACGCAAAGAAGGCATTCAGAATCTTCACCTTCTCAGCATCCTGTTACCAAGGCACCTACCTCATTTAGTAGGGGTCCCACATTTTGCCTAGTTTTCTTCGTACTGCTGACATACTTAAAAAAACCTTTCTTTTTATCCTTTACTTCCTTTGCAAGGTTTAATTCCAAGAGGGCCTTAGCCTTCCTTGTTGCATCCCTACAGGCCCTGACAACATTCCTATGTTTTTCCCAGGTGGACAGGCCCTTTTTCCATATTTCATGGGCTTTCTTCTTTCCTTTCAGTCTATCCATGAGTTCCTTGCTCATTCTTGCAGACCTCTTGTGACCTTTCCTTGATTTCTTACTCTTAGGAATGCACTGATCTTGAGCTCAGAAGAAGTGGTGTTTAAGCACCAACCAAATCTCATGGACCCGCTTACCTCCTAACACCCTAGCCCATGGGTTACCTCCAAGAAGGTCTTTGAAGAAGTCAAAGTTGGCTCTCCTGAAGTCCAGAGTCTGGGTTCAAATGGAATGTTAATTAATATATTGTTAAAAACAGCTAAAGTTTATGAGTACCTCTAATCTGGACCCTGGTGAGACTGTAACCCGTACGTGGCTGTATCATTGTGAGCTGCAGAGGAATGTTGACAACTTCTAAGAGAAGTGAAGCCAGAAGTTTAAGTTAACTTCTTAGCTTTGTACTAATGTAGAAAATAAGTGCCTGTACAATCAGAAATAGCTGTGCACTGGGTTAAAAAACCAACCCATAGTAAAGTCCCACTGTGATATAAAACCAGACACTGTAATGTCATGGATGTTGTTTGGAGATTTAAATGTTCACTAGGCAAACATTTTCCTTGGGAAACATTATTAGTGATCAAATGCAATGTTTTCTCTGGCCACTACTGCCACATAGTCCTGTTAGTCATTCATTTTAGGCAGATCATTGGTAGTGTTAAAGGAATTATGCTAGAATTTTTCTCTTACAAGATAATTCACATATATACATGTATATTTCCCAGCTGGAGGAAACTTACCCTTCTCCACAACAAACACTAATAAAACATTTACAGTGTGGATGACTTTGAAATTTGTACTCTAGACTGCAGTTTTAAAAACAATAAAGTGATTAGTCTGTCTCACTTTATAAAAATACAAATAATACTGAGAAGGTATATTATTCAGCATATAGTGATTCTCAAAGATGTACTTTACTAAGTCTCAAAGTATGATTTCCTGGCATAAACACAGAGGTTTCTCTAAGGGTCAGTATTGGAGTAGTCTTATTGAGCAGTCTGTCCAGTATAAGGAACACAGATGTTATGACCTCAGATTTGGAAAGCCAGTACATAATATGTTTGTCTAAACCTGTATCATCAGTGGTAGACATAGAGATGGTAGTCTAATGTACTTTATAGAAGACTTCTAATTCATCAAGCAATTTCCAGGTCCTCCTACCAGTCAGACTTACAGACTGCCTTTTTTTTCTGTGCTGAATTGGATCAGCGTGAACCAATGCCAAAACAAAAACAAATTCTCAGGAATGATTTTTTATATCACAGCTGTCCTAGGAGGAATAGAAGAGCAAAACACGAGTTCTAATCAGAAACAAAAAGCTTGGCAAATAGTGAGAAAGTACCTTAAATCTGTTAATTTGCTAATGTAAACTATACTTGGATGATCTTGCATCACGTTTCAATGTTAATATCTCCTTTCTAAGCAAGTAGCAAATATGAAAATATTTTTTCTCTTTCAAGCAATCTTCAGACTTATCTACAGGGGATGATATTGGACATGTTTATCTTCTTACTTATTAGAAGCTTTCCACTGTCTATTTTTATTGTAGCTTTTAAGGAAGAGTCATAGCACAAGCTTGGCAACAATTGCTTTTTTGCTAGATTTGTTTTGACTCATCTCCTTAGGAAACTCATCATGGACCAGAGAACCCATCTCAGCTAAATAAAACTCAGTCTTGGAAGGTTATCTGGTCTGTAGGTTCATTACCATTCCTACTGGTCAAGCCTCTGAGCTTCTGGATATGAAGTGAACCAAGTAAAGACCTCTTCAGCCTTTTTGTTCTACACAAATAATGTTACTCCTAGTCCAGTGGTATGGGAGAAGGAAAGCTGCTTCTTAATATTCAGGCCAGCCAAAGATCAAGGTTTCAGTTTACTTACCACCTGTTTCTTAAATAATGTGAGTTCACTATGAGTAAATAACTTATCAGGCTTAGAATGATGCTTCAAAGTATAAATATGAAAACATGCTATTTCCTCACTTAAAGGATGCATTAAATTAGCATCTACAGATGGGCAAAAAGAGTGCCATGTGAGATTTTGTTAGATTTTGATTGTCATTGTAGATGACTCTGAAATGTGGAAGTTTCACAGGCCCGCAGGGACAGGGAATTAACAGTGTTGTGCCTTGACCAAGACTTTGTTTCTGTAGGTTCTTCCCTACTTCCTACTGCTATTCATTGAAGATTCCTATTCCCTACTTCTGATTTAAAGAACTAATTTCTTCCGCTAATGCATCACTAATAGGCCCATGGCAGGTTGTGCATTCTTTCTTACAGGGCCAAGCTTTTCTCTTTTTTTGACTGACAGTTGCTTGTCTGGGTTGCTTTGCTCCCACTTTCTGCATAATTATACCTCTTAGTGATTATATGAAGGGCACTGTGATTTGCTACAGAAAACATTTAGGAATACCTAACTGCACTACATCTACTGGTGTCCCACTTTTATATCTATATCTCCTTTATTGAAACCCAGCCTGAGCCACCGTATTGTCACTAGTTTTTGGTTTTTTGTAAATTTTCTCTTTTACAGAAATGCAGAAACATATCCTTTATATATTCTCTCTGCAGAAAGTTTTGTACAAAATGGGAAAAAATCTCCACAACAGTGCAAACAAAAATACTCCCAAATCCTTGAACCGGGAAGACGTGTACTCATTTACTGCATATCTTAATCTGTTAAATATAATCTGGATGG
This sequence comes from Numida meleagris, assembly GCF_002078875.1. Taxonomy (NCBI): domain Eukaryota; kingdom Metazoa; phylum Chordata; class Aves; order Galliformes; family Numididae; genus Numida; species Numida meleagris. The sequence goes on along the minus strand of NC_034409.1, from coordinate 19,644,198 downwards.
AAAATTCTCGAGGAAAGAATCTTGTTTCATTATTTGTCTATTTTTAAAATAAGTCAATTTGCATTTATAGAATAACCTGCAGTGTAGAGGAAGTAATTGTAGCTAAGTATATCTACCTGCTTTCCTTCCTAGTCCCTCATTTACTTTCTTCCATTCCATTTCCCTATGTAATCTGTTTTGCTCATCTGAAGCTCTTAGCTTTTGGGAATCAGCCATATTATGTATTTGGAGAACATTTGGAAAAACTGAGCACTTTCACATTATCAGTAATAATTAATGAAGCTTCTGCATGCTTTGTAACAGTATGCATGATACACAAGCAAACAAAAAAACACAAATGGACAAAATGTTAGCAAAGAATTGCACTCAATATGTCTCAGTTATACAGTTTTAGTAAGATAAGATGAAATAACTAAAGAAAGTTATTAAGTATCTGTTTATATGCTAGGAAGGAATATTTCTTTCCTCATCATCAATCTCCTTTCCTCTATTGCCTTTAATGTGCATCTCACTGCTTTTTGTACCTGACCTACTAAAGCAATTTATAGCGTGATAATGCATAATGTTTGTGTTGGCATTTTAAATGGATTGCTGTGGTAGTGCTTTGAAAGAGAAACAGATGTTCCAACCAAAAAAAAATCTATAAGGTCATCAACCACCTATATTGATGCAACATGAGACTCAGTCGCTGATCAATTAATTCTGTTTGCATATCAGATATATATGTGATGCTGTTAACTGTGTTCTTAGGTGACCCACAACAACTAACAGTCTACTGTCCATAATACTCTCTAATATTTTCCTGAGCGACTGTTATATATTTGACTCTGCTTACTGGTTCACTGAGATTATTCTACTTTATACTGGTATCCTTGGAGATTTTGTTTAAAGCTGAGTTTATAGTTTTGTTTTCTATAAGTCTTTTCAGTTTCTAAGAGCCAAGGAGGTAATTTTCCTGGGAGAATATATAAGGAATTGTTAGTTACGTAAGTCCTTTACAAACATATACCTAACTCTGCTAAAAGTTTATTTTTTATTTATATAGACTTTTCCTTTTAAACAGTCAGAACATCTCCTTGTTCAGCCTGTTCCTGTTGCCTCTTGTTCTCCCACCATGCACTTTTGTGAAGATCTTGACTCAAACTTCTTGTTGCTCCTGTTATATGAGCTGGAGAGCAACTGCTCAGTTTTCCCAAAGGTGTCTGCTCCAGGTTGAACACATCCATATCCCTCAGCATCTTTTTGCAGGGAAAGAGCTCTGAAGTGCAGCAATTCTGGTGGCCATCAGCTGAACTTCTTCTAGTTCATCACTCTGTCTTGTGCTGGGGTCCCAAACCTGGACAGAATCATAGAATCATATAATTATAGAATCATAGAATCATAGAATGGAGTTTTAAGAATGTGAGAGACATAGCAAGCCTGCCAGTGAACACTGGGACAAAGAACTTGTTGAATACCTCAGCCTTCTCTGTCTGTTGTAGACAATTCTCCCTTCTCATTTATCAGAGGAGGTACACTCTCCTTGGCCTTTGTTTTCTGACTAATGTAGAATATCTTGGTTTTTTTTTCAAATCCTTCACCAAGCTCAGTTCTATGTGAGCCTTGGCTTTTCTGATCTCATCTCTGTGTGTCTGGATGTCTAAGGAGTACTGAGTAGAAGGAAATAAATCCTTCCTTCGATCTACTGATGATGATCTTGGTAATGCAGACCTGGAGGCTATTGTCCATCTTTACTGCAAGGGGCACTCCTGGATCACACTCGGTTTGCTGTCCACCAGGGTTCCTTGGACCTCTTCTGCAGAGCAATTATCCAGCAAATCAGACCTCAGTCTGTATTACTGCAAGGGTTTCTTTCCTCAATGTGCAGGAATTTGCTTTTATAAAGTTCCTCTTGGACCACTCTACCAGTCAGAATAAGTCCTGCTGAATGGCAACATCATGCCTGAGTATAACAGCTGCTCTTACCTATCATCTCCTAGTTTGACAAGAGTGCAATCCAATGCCTTCTCCAGCTCATTGGTAAACATGATAAACAGAATAGGCCCCGCAAGAGACTCCTGTGATACATGTTACCAACATCCATATAGACCACTTGACCTGTTAACAATTATCTGTAAATCCAACCTTGTTTTATTCTTCTTCTTGTTCATCCATCCCATCTCTAACCTCCTAACTGGGATGCCAGAATATTGCAAGAGGAAGCGTCATAGGAACTGCTCATCTCTCATCCACAAATCCTATTGTTTCATTATGGAAGGCATACAGTGGGAAAAAAAAACTCTGCAATCAATGATAAGGACAATACTGGATAAGGATGGTACTTCTCTAGCTTCTTCTCTTCTTAAGCAATGAATTCAGAATTCCCCACCTCACCTTTCAAATTCAGCCTATCCTTTCACTAAAATATTGGTCTTACCTTTTTTTGCTGGTCTTGAGTCTCTTTCTTCAGCTCACGATTCACAGCTGAAACTTTCCTTTTATACACTTTTTTCAAACACACCTTTTATTCCTCTCCTATTTCTGCCTATGCTCAAAGGAACTTCTTCTCCCTCTTTTAACGTGTTCTTTTGATATAATATACTCAAATTCAACTACTTGCATCATAAGCCTCAGGCTCAGATACTAAAGCATAAATGTGTATTCCGTAAAACAGCTTTATTGACAGGAGTCAAATTAAAAAAATCTCCTAGTCTTCAAGATACTTTTATCCAATATTATAAATATATTCAAACAACTAATCAGAAGATCTATGAAGAATATACTAAAACTGAAGGATAAATAAGAACAAAACTGTTTACAGTTTTCAGTCATGAAAATAGCCATATTTAACCAACTGATAAGTAAAACAAATGCTGGTTGCCACATTTTAATGAACATTTCTGGAATTCAAAAATATGGGCAAATAATAAGCCTCTTATTAGGAAGTTTTTTAAATCTCTCTTTTTCTGAAGTTTGATGTGCAAGTAGAAGTAAATCAGCAATGCACTAGAAAAGGCATGAACATAAATAATAGTTTATAAACACACTGATAACCAATATGAACTAATGAAAAGCTTGAAAAAAAATATTAGATGAATTTTATCCTCCTGGGATGCACATGAGCCTGCATATTGCAACTAGGATGCTGGTATTGAGCTAGGATGGCTGGTATTTATACTGGGACACAACACAGACATGAGTGAAGGACACCACCTCATACTGTAAGAACACGTGTTATGCAACCGAGTATGCTGACTTGATGTAACGCTGTGCACGATTTCAAATTCTATTTTTCAAATGTTGTCATTTCCATTTTGTGGAAAACTGCAAGCTGTCATCAGTGGAAAAGTATCTTCGTCATTTTTTTAGTTCTCTTCCTCTTTTGAATTTGGAATGACAGGGTTGCTTCCAGCTATCTCATTGCTTTTTCACAACTGATGTTAGTAAATCTAAAACATTTCCCCTTGTACATTATCTATGCATCTTAATTTTGGTTAATCAGGATGCATGCACTCATTCTTGAATCAATTATTCATTTTATCAGTGCAAGCATTCATGCAAATGGAGGTCAAGGTTCAGGCTTTCTGAAAATGCAACCCAAATATTATTTTGGAGAATTACGTTTGAAATAGCAATGGCTTTTTATCTACTCAGCTCTACTGCCTGTTGACAATACTCAAAAGTTAACTAACTCTCTCCTTGCTTTCCTCCGCAGCTAACTGCAAGACAATTGCTTTTGTAGAATAATGACAAAGGCATACTTCTCTTACAGGGTCAGAAAATCTCAAGTTCAATGCATACCACACACTACCTTGGCTGAAAGTACATTCTACTGTAATAACTGAGTCACTGGTCTGACAGCTTGTCTCCTGGGCACTTGCAAAGCCACCATGGCTCCAAGTGAATGTACAAAGATGTCTTGTGCTTTCATTTTGAAAGTTCCTCAGAGGATTCCCTCTTAGAAAGAGCTGCTTTTGAAATGCACAGAGGGACAAAGAAACAGGCAAAAGGAAATAACTGTTGCAGAAATATGAGAAATATATATTCTGCTCAAAGTTATATTACCTGTGTTCACTGGCCAATATGTACTTTGCACCAAGGAGGATAAACAATCCAAATAATTAAAATCCATGGGAACCAAAGCAAGGAAGCAAATACTCAGGTTAAATAAAAAGGGACTCATTTGGAGATAACCCACCTCATAAATTTGATGACAAGAGTTTCCAAGTTTGGATACCAAATGAGAGACATAAAAATAGCAGGCGATACTTAAAAATCGTTGTAGCCACAGAAGCATTTCAAACTCTGAATAAGCAACTTCACTTACTGTAGCTCAGTTGTTCTAATTCTTTTGAAGGCTCTCCTTTCCTTGGTGTATGGAAGAACAATTGTGAAGAAAAATCCCTGAAAGTACTTAAAAGAACAAATAATAAACTATCATATTTACACTGCATTCTTAAACAATCAACACACAGTGTTCAACATGCTTAAAATGTCATGGATACTGCAGGTTACAGAGACCTTTTGTTGTTTTGCTTGCTTATTCCAACAGCTTTAGGCTCTGAAATCTGACAATACTAGTCACAGCAAGTTATGCTTCATTTTTGTGGGAAATGTAATGCTGTTGTCTAATTTTCTTTCATTAGCCTGCCTGGATCTGTTGGGAGGTCAATAAAATGTGGGAAAGAATTAGGTAAAGACTGGATGCTGTCATTTACTTGAGATTTCAATAACTTTTATCAGCTGGTAAAAAAAAAATCAATTTGATTTGTTCACAGTATATTTGTTTTCTTCTTTAAAGAGTTCTGCATCAGCATAATAAAGAATAACATGGAGGAACATAGAAACCCTCGCTTAAGTACAAGTTTACATGACTTTTTTTTTCTTAAGTGCATATATTATTGCTAGAAGTAAACATGAATTTCCCAGAATCACATAATTGATGTCATAATCATATCTTTCTGCAGAGATCGTATATAAACAAATGAACCACATTTATTCATCCTATAGCTTCTAATTTAATAGCAGACTCCACAGCTGCTTTCAGTCAAGGGTAGGTCTACCTGTATGTGTTGAATATGTTCCAAGTTCATCACTGTTGCACTGCCTTACAAACACCATATTCCCTCTACATTTCACAAAAAAAAAAAAAAAAAAAAAAAAATCCAGCTCTTTCACCCCATGGAAGTCAGGCTAGAACTGTAAGTCTGATGCTATCCTCTGGCAGAAACAGAGGTTAAATCCAGTTGAGGATATTTCAAAGTCATTCCTTTGTTTGTGAAGCACTATCATGAAGCAGTTCTGGTAAAGTAGGTGTATTCAGTTCATGAAAGCCCTTTAAACTTTGTTGCTCTAATAAATATTAGATAGTATTTTACAGAATCTGGGTTATAGCTACTAACATTTTGCAGAGTCTAAACCATTTTTCTCTTCCATATGTGTGTTCACAGACAAAAAAAAAAAAAAAAAAAAAGCCTAGAGTGCCAAACTCACCCCAAAACATCTAAAAGAAGTCTTTTACAGCTAGCTATGTATAATGTAGTAGTTACATAATTTGTGTATATGTATCTGTATTTAAACTCCTTGTTATGCTCTGGAATGGCTCTTCTTAGCAAGACTAATCCTTCATGTAGCTATGTATTTTAGATGTTCTCTATACATAGAAAAATATTTACAACATTTCCAGGAAAAAGAAATATATAGAGAGAAAATAGAACGTATGTTTACAGCGATTCCCAGAAACTGCTTGGCTGTGGTTTTCTGTATCATTCAAACAGCACATGAGAGAACTTTTTAATTCAAGAAAGAGACAGGCAAATGAACCATCATAATTATAGAAAGACAAAGAAATATGAATACTGAGACCAGACCAACAGGCACTTCTTTCAGATCCTCATAATGGGAGGTTACTGTTTAGATTGAAATTTTTCATCTATAGTTTCAGCCTGAAGACCTCTTTTTGAAATTTTAAAGACAATTCCTTCTTGTCTTTAAGAGTTGTGGGGTAGAAGCAAATAAAGAGTTATGTCTTCATGTCTGGCACCCTCTCTGTATTGAAATGTGAAAGTTTTTGCTAGTTCACCTGCAGACAACTGTTTATATGTTCAACTCATTCATGTGAGTTAGTCAGCTGACATTCTGCAGACAGGTAACATTTAGTATAAACCACAGAAAAAGAGAATGCAGTGGAATGTGGTAAGAGACTTAAGAAAACATGTCACTCTGTGTACAACTGTACTGGAGCGTCCTTTGTGTGCCTACTTCACATAATCAGAAAAGCATCCAATGAAGAACATAAGCAGTAATTCATAAGATTTCTTTTTTTTTTTTTTAATTGTTTGTTTGTTTTTTTGGGGGGAAATCAAAGAAACGTACACATTCCTTTATCAGCCTTCACATTTGAGCATTCTCTCCTATGGAGAAAGGTTGAAGAACCTGGGTATGATTGGTCTGGAAAAGAGAATGCTCCAAGGAGATCTCATTGCAGCCTTCCAGTACTTAAAGGGATCTTAAACGGGGGGGAGTGACTTTTTACAAAGTTCAATAGGACAAGAGGGAATAGTTATAAACTAAAAGAGAAGAGATTTAAATTAGATATTATTATTAGGAGGAAATTTTTGCTCAGAGGGTGGTGAGGCACTGGAACAGGCTGCCCAGAGAACTTGTGGGTGCACCGTCACTGGAGGTGTTCAGGGCCAGGTTGGATAGGGTCCTGGAAGCTTGAGTGCTGTTCCCCTGGGGTTAGTATTGAGACTGACCCTGATTAATTTCATTACTGATGACCTGGATGAGGGGATTGACTGCATCTGCAGTAAATTTGCAGATGATACCAAGCTGGGAGGAAGTGTTGATCTGTCTGGGGGCAGGAAGGCCCTTTAGAGGGATCTGGTCAGGCTGGCTGACTGGGTTGAGGCTAATGGGATGAAGTTCAACAATACCAAGTGCCAGGTCCTGCACTTTGGCCACAACAACTCCAGGCAATGCTACAGACCTGGGGCAGAATAGCTGGAAGACTGTGCTGAGGAAATGGGAGTGCTGGTTATTACTCAGCTGAATGTGAGCCAGCAGTGTATCTAAGCAGTGAAGAAGACCAATGGCATCCTGGCTTGTATCAGAAATAGTGTTGCCAGCAGGAGCAGGGAAGTGATTGCCCCCATGTAGACACCTCTATTGAGGCCAAATCTCGAGTACTGTGTTCAGTTTTGGACCCCAAAAAGTCCAAGAAACTACAAAAAAGACACTGAATCCCTGGAGCATGCCCAGTGAAGGACAATGAAGCTAGTGAGGGGTCTGGAGCACAAGTCTCATAAGAAGCAACTGAGAGAACTAGGGTTGTTCAGTCTGGACAAGAGGAGGCTCAGGGGAGACCTTATCACTCTCTACAACTACCTGAAAGTAAGTTGTGGTGAGGTGGGTGTCAGCCTCTTCTCCCATGTAACTTGCGATAAGTCTAGAGGGAATGGCCTCAAATTGTGCCCAGGGAGGTTCAGGTTGGATATTCGGAAAAATTTATTCTCTGAAAGAGTGGTCAGGTGCTGGAATGGGCTGCCCAAGGAGGTGACTGAGTCGCTATCCCAGGAGGTGTTTAAGAAATGAATAGATGTTGTACTAATGGACCTGGTTTAGTGGAGAAATATTGGTGGTAGTTGGACTGTTGGACTGGATGATCTTGAAGGTCTTTTCTAACCTTGGTGATTCCATGATTCTGTGATTGATTCTATTGTATGAGTTGCTGGGTGGCAACCCTGCCTGTGGCAGTGGAGTTGAACTAGGTGATTTTTAAGGTCCCTTCCAACCGAAGCCATTCTATTGTTCTATGATTCTGTGATTGATTCTGAGCCCCCTTTCAAATGAAATGAGATGTTAAATGCATATAAACATTATTTTCAGCAATCTTCTTTGTAAGGAATTACAGTATTTCTATTTGTATGTTTTGTCTCTGCAGGTCAGAAACAAATGTAAAGAATCTCACTTAACTATATTTTGGGTATATTATCAAACACGTTACTACTGTACTCTCTTACTGTTCTTTTCTGAAAAAGGTCTTTCAGATGCTGGTCATCTATCTAAAAAAGTAATGTAGCAGAATTATGTTTTCATCCAACTATAAATATAGCTTAACCTCACTTTATATTCTGTACTCTGCAGAATTCTGAAAGTTGACAAGGGAGTCTTGAAAATAGTTTAAAAAAGAAAGCTAACTCAGCAAATCACTCCACGTAGAAAGAAAGGAAAAATCAAAGAAAAAAACACATCACACAGTTGAGAAGTTTAAGTTTGCCCAGAGATGTGGTTGATGCCTCATCCCTGGAGACTTTCAAGGTGAGGCTGGATCAGGCCCTGGGCAACCAGTTCTAGAGGTGCATGTCCCTGTTCATTGCAGAGGAGTTGGACTAGATGACCTTTAAAGGCCCCTTCCAACTCTAAGGATTCTATGAGTCTATGATTCTGTGATTCATTTAAGCTTGATAAGCATTGGCTTACATCTCCAAATAAAGGGAAGATTACAAGAGGTTTCAAGTCTGAGAGCTGTTAGAACTCAGAATCTTTAAGGAAGTTTCTCCCAAACTATCTAAAACATGGAGGTCATTCAGTGAGAAATGCTGAATTCATGCATAGGATAAAACGATCTCTGTTTTTAGAGTTACACTAACTATATGGATTCCAAAGAACTGTTGCAAATGAACCTGAGCCATAAAAATAAAACAGTATATTCAGCACCTCTTTATGCATGTGAGTTATGAATCTTTTTATGGAGTCTTATTGGCTTCAAATACTCAAGTAGAACACCTTGTAGGATGAAGACCTAAAAATATATGGGAAGTCCTATGTGACAGGTGAAAGTGAACCTAACTCTTCCATAGGCGTTTTGTTATACAGCTATCTCTTCTTATCTTCCACAATATCTCTGCAGAGATGCCTGACATAAAAAATTACAACTGCTGACCCAGACTTTTCCTGAGAAAGGATTCACAAAAATTTGCCTGTTACAGTTAATTCAGCAACTTTCCCTTTCCCTTCTTATGGCTAAAATCCACATATGTTGTTAATTACATTTGCCTTGACATAGATCCATCTTCCCTGCCTTTGAAGGGGTTGGTGGGGTGGGTGGTTTGCTCGCTAGGCAGTTTCTCAGACTCTTATCACTGTTTTAATTATTTCTCATAAATGTTTACCAAAGGGAACAACACACACACACAAAATCATATAGTTGATGAAGTAGTAGAAGAATGTTTCTAAAAATAGTGTGTAAAAAAAGTCACAAAATATCTCTTATTAATAAGTACACAGAAAAGTGGATAAATGTTTGTGTTGGCTTTTTCTCCAGTTAGTTCAGTATTTTTCTGCTAGCAGACATTGTGGAATCCTTATGTAAATTCCAGATATGAATTACTTCAACTAATAAGGGTAGAGATAATAAATATAATAATTGTGAATAGATGTACTAATATCTTTGTTTTACATAATTGAAGATGCAAGATTGAAAGTTGTAGCATGGAAGAAGTTAAGGGCAAATTTCTTTCCAGAATCCTTCATCATTTCCTCCTATAAAACTCCTTTACAGGTTAGTTCCTCAATCTCTTTTTACTGGAATGATATGGAATCTTACCTTTGTTTTCTCATTCTCTTTTTTTACCTTCTTGATTAGGGTACTACAAAGTGACTTTAAGATCACTGCAAATGGCTATAAGCCACTTTAGACCAATAAGGTACACTCTTGACATTATGAACAACAAAAAAAGTGTTCAACCTGTGTAAACAAATGGTTGAAAATGTTTTCATAAACATTAGGTCTCAGAAGACTAAGCAAGAGTTTTGGGTGAGGGTTGCTAATCACCTGCTGTAAATCAGTGTATCCCCTTTTCTTAAACTGAGTAATGTAATTAAATGAATAAATCTGAGATGAGAAATGAAATAACATAACTTTGCTATCGGATATTTGATATCCATAGGTAGTTTGACATAGACTGTTTCCCATAGGAAAAGCTACTTGATAGATTAGGTATGGTATAATTTTGTAGCGATTGGAACCTGATGAGTGCTAATTCAGCTGATCTTCTCAAGAAGTTTATTCAACTGTTCAGATTTTTGCCATGGCTCGCTGTTGGATACTCAAGATAAGACTGTTACGTCAAAGGTAGTCAATGGTCACTTGCTTTCCAGATAGATATCCATTCTAATTATAGACTGTGTAGTGTCACTTAAGAACTTCTTTAATTCACTGACATCCGTTAAGATCTAGTGAGCTTTTCCTAGGGTCTACTCTTTCTCAACTAATAATGAGGAGTCTAGAATGACTACACTTGCCAATATGATGTCCATCTGTGGGAAGGGTCTTAAGGGTCTTTAGTGTTAGGGAAGATTATGGAGCAGATCATCTTAAGTATGACCACATGGCATGTGTGGAACAACCAGACAATCAGGCTTAGCCAGGGTTTGTGACAGGCAGGTGTTGCTTGACTAACTTGATCTCCTTCTGTGACCAGGGGACTCACCCAGTGGATGAAGGAAAGTCTGTAGATGCAGTCTACCTAGACTTTAGTAAAACATTTGACTCTGTCTCCTAGAGTATTCTCCCATAGTATCTGGCAGCTCATGCCTCGGTCAGGTGTACTCTTTACTGTTTTAAAAAATCCCTGTATAGCCCAGAGAGCCGTCATGAATTGAGTTAATTTCAGATGGTCACTGGTCATTAGTGGTGTTCCCCTAGGTTCAGTACCAGGACCGACCCTGTTTAATATCTTTACTGATGATCTGGATGAGGGGATTGAGTGCACTATCATAAATTCACAGATGACACCAAGCTGGAAGGAACTGTTGATATGCCTGAGGGTAGGAAGGCCCTACAGAGTGATTTGGACAGGCTAAATCAATTGGGTCAGGCTAGTTGTATGGGCTTCAATTAGATCAAGTGCTGGGTCCTGCACTTTGATCACAACAACCTCAGGCTATGCTACAGCCTTGGAGCAGAGTGGCTGGAAAGCTGTACAGACAGAAGGGATCTGGGAGTAGTCAGCAGCCAGCTGAACATGAGCCAGCAGTGTGGTGGCCAAGTAGGTGGCCAAGAAGGCCAGTGGTGGTATCCTGTCTTGTGTCAGAAATAACCTAGTCAGAAGGACGAGAGAGGTGATCAGCCTCTGGTGAGGCTGCACCACATTCAGTTTTGGACCCCTGACTAAAATAAAAGATATTCAGGCCCCGGAGTGTGTACAAAAAAGGGTCTGCAGCACAAGTCTTATAAGAATCAGCTGAGGAAACTGGGATTCTTTGGTCTGGAGAAGGGGGAGGCTCAGGGGAGACCATATTGCTCTTTGTAACATCCAGAAAGGAGGTTGTAACAAGGTGGGAGTCAACCTTTTCTTGCGAGTAACTAGTGATAGGGTGAGAGGTAATGGCCTTAAGTTGTACTGGAGGAGATTCATGATGGATATTAGGAAAAACATATTCTTAGAAAGGCTAGTAATGTATTGGGACAGGCTACCTTGGGAAGTGGTGGAGTCACCACAGAGATGTGGATATGCGGGATATGAGCATGGTGGTGATGGACTGACAGCTGGATTAGATGATCTTTAAGGTTTATTCCAACCCTAATATTCTATGATTCTATGATTGATTCTACCTTGGATTTTAAATGCTTTTAGTAGGTAAACTGGAGGAACTTGGTATCATCCTGAAACTCTCAGTTTATTTCACATATTATTGCATTACCTGTACTTCATTTTCAGTGGAGCATAGGCAATACATAACACACATGTTTATAGATTCTTAAAATCTTGCATATATGTTGATGCCTAGCTTCTATTATTATAGATAACATACATAGATGTGTAAGATCTCAGTGTTAAAAGTAATTATGATCTTGTCCAGTTTTAATCTTATAAGGTATAAAATCAATGAATCAAAAATAAGTACTTCTAGAGATACAAATGCTTTCCTCGTTACCATAAAGTTTACAGTTTTCATTGTAGGTTTTATAACAATAAGAGCAAAAAATAAGGGACAACATATCCATATTTACAGACAAGAAACCAAGTATGTTCATAAAATGGGGATAATAATTTTAATTGCAGGCTGACTGAATACCTCACTTAAGGACACACAATAAGTCTGTGGTGGATCTGGAGCTGAACCCAGGTCCTCTGCTGAGATCTGTGTCCTGTATGCCAGACAGGAAAACTCACTGAGATGAGCAGATGATTTGTCTGAATGTAAACACAAGCACTACTTCCTAAGCAAGAGGAGAAAACAACTTTTTAATTGCAGTTTGCAGTGATTAATCAAATGAGATCAGAAGTATGAACATAGAATCTTCTTACCCTGTGCATATAGTGAACAATACTCCCTAATGTAACACTATAACTACACAGATTTATAGGACTCATTACATGCAACACATCAGCAGAAAAATCTGAATAAATGTGCTTTAAATTTAGCTTTTTTTTTTTTTTTTTGTCTTTCCAGTGTGGGACATTTGATGTATATTTAATTTTTAAAACTTGTTACCCACAAATGTTTTAGATCCCAAATGGAATCTTTTAGGGTAATTACTGGGTCACATTACAGACATGAAATGAACAGTTCTGCTAACCAAAGGCAGAAGCATAAAATGCCTGTTTCTTTCATTACAAATGGACTAAAATTTTCCATATTTCTGAGGTTGTCACCATTCAAGGAGAGGATGGTATTTTGTCACCATTTATTTTTACTATTGACTTTGAAGACAATAAACTAAGCTCCAGTGTTTGTGTTATCTGAATATGTGTATGAGCATCTGTAGTACATGGGTAAAAGCCATACTTCAAGGAGGTTACACTACAAAGAAATTTCATATACAACTACTTAAATAAAAGTAGCCAATCCCTTTAAACAAAAAAGGGTGAACTTAAAGATTCAGGTTTAGTAATAAATACCATTATTAACACTTAGCTCTTGTCTTTGATAAAGGCTGAAACTGGAATGCAACCAAGTGGACTTTTGAACATTTTCCTAACACTGTACAAGATTGCTTTCTTCTCTCATTGGTGCTGTGTTTAGGCTATTTAGATGATAGAAAATTACAACTGTAATGTTCTAATGCTAAAGCTTAAGGACCATCTGACAAAATTTCTCACCTCTCCTCACTAAGGAAATGAGTTCCATGCTGCCCTGAGCATATCTAAGGTCCGTATGTGTTTTCTGTATTAATGCAATTATGCTCTGTTTTCCTCAGAAGGTTTCTGCTTTCCGGATATGTGCATTTATTCAACCAGGACAAGGAATACAGTCTGTTAGACAAAAGGTTGTGGTAGAGCTGATGTTTCCCATGGGAGGAGAGAAGGACCTTTTCCATATTTGCTTTTTCTTCTTAGCATTTCTTTAAAACATTGTATATCTCTGGATGTTATCCAATTGTTGTGCTGTAGTCTGACTCCACATTGGAGGTAAATTGCAGTCATCCAGCAACATGGTAGCCAAGTATAACACCTGGAGGATACCTGGCTTTCTTTGTCCATCTCAGCTCCAGCATTTATTCCATCTGACTGCAAAATGCACAGGTCAATGAAGCTGTACTCTTTGCATTTAAGAACTTGCAAGTATCAATTTGTCCACCGTTATTTTGATGTATTAATTATGCTTCCATAAATGCCTAGTTTGAACTTTATTTTAATTCTGGGCTATCCTGATATATTAAGATAAGGCTTAATTTTTCAAACATTTTCCATTCTTATCTCCAGTCTTTCTGGTTTCTGCAAAACTCCCTTCAACTTAGTATCTGTAAAACTCACACAGGAGCCTTGGCTGCCCCCTGACACAACAAAGACTTAAGTGATATCCCATGTGTTACCAAACTAGTTAGGCAGAATTTGTCTGTATAAACCAGCAAAAAATGTTGTAGTTAAATTGAATGAAATATTGAACTAATTTTGAGAAGAAAGATTCATGGTTTCATGACACCATTCTTTCCACTCTAATAATGCAATTGTTCTGCAAGATTTTAGTTAGTAATGTTTTTGGTAGTTAGGAGGAAAAAAATAAAAGTTTAAATAGTAAATAAATCCATACAGATCGATGGTTTTAAATTATTCAGACTATCCAGTAAATGGATAGAGAAACTATTTTAAAAAGTTCCCTGAGGCTTAAGGTGAAATTGCAGTCCTTTGGTGAGGCTTCCAATAAATAGATTACGTGATTGACATGCCCAGGGAAATAGACCTTCTCTGAGCCTGCTAAGTGCCTCTTTTAACACACAACTGTTTGTAGATTCTGCATGGCTTAGTAAGCAGAACATATAAGGATTCCTTATGTTCCAGATTTTACATATGCTGTTTTTTCTTTTTAAGGAAAACAGCCTATGATATGTATACATAACTTTAAGTAAACTGTAACAAGCTTTTTGGAAAAGATTTTAATTATAATAGGCCTAGACTTAGTTATGCACACTTTTTTTCTAAAAGCTTCTGAGTTCTTCTCTGCATATAAATTAGTGTTCCTGGCCATCCATAGCAAACAGAGTTGGAGTTTATTATATTTTTTAAGACAAATTTGAATCAAAATTCCTAGAGATGTTTATGTGATCTTTTGGAAAGTTATTCATTCAGATAGCGCCTAAATCAATGCATATTTAATCATTTACTTACTACAACAAGTCTTTATTTTTTTCTTAATATGACCAGCTATCTAAGTGAATTCATTCTTGATTAGTAAAAATAATGAATAAACTGAACATCAAATCCAACAAGTTCCTCTTCTCTTTCTCTTCCAATCTTCCAGGCCATTCAGTTTCAATGAAAAAAAAACCTGAGCTATAGAAGAAAGAGAATTATTATAACAAGTATTCTAATGTATTCTGGCCAAATTCCGATTAAATATACTAAAGAAATCATTATGTTCCATTAGAACCTGAGTGTTTTTTGTTGTTGTTGTTGTTTTTTTTAAGGAAAACCAATAATTTTTTCCTCTGTTCAGTTATTCCTTAAAAATATATTGAGAAAGGAAGCACTGCATATGGAAACAGAAGCTTTAACTGATTATATTCACAAGATACAAAATAACAAGTCCAGACTTTTATGGTTGCTTTTATAACACTGACTCACTCTACCCAAAGCCAGGCCTTCCTGCCTCAGCAACCATCAGTCTCCAACAGTTTCATACAGTGTTTTTGTCCAAATAAGTAGAAACTACAGATTCTCTCTGGACTGTTTCCAAGAGAAAGATTTACCATGGGCAATTAGAATAAAAAGAAAGAACAATAATAATTACACAATTTTTTATTGTCACCTTATCCAGCTTTTGAAAGATACCTATAAACACAGGAAGTAACATTTTAAGAGACTAGTTGATATAGCATGTACAATTTTTATCCTGCAACTAATGTCTATTAGATACTAACTCTTCATGGCAGATGCTGCTCTGGTGAAGCAAGAGGGAGTTCTCAAACATCCAAAATCCCTATGTGTTACTTGTGGACGTATGCTTGTAACATATCCATCTGTAACTGAGATCAGTCAAAACACTTTTGCAGTCACTCATGGTCCTGCTTATGTTCTTAGCTGCTGCAGACTAAACATCCCAATTGGCTTTGGTCAGCATGCCAAATCATGTAAACGTTTCTAAATGTGCGTAAATGGACATCTATTTACAGGCTCTTGCTTGCAAAATCTCTGGCTCTTCTCTTAATATAAAAAATAAAAAAATAAAAAATAAAAAATTATTTTTCTCCTTCTGTAAGCCTGGTGCGTGACATATAAGCATCACATCTGACTTGTTGTAGCACTCCTACTCAATGAAATAAGGGCATTTGCTGTGGTCAGACCTTTCAGGTTTCCTCTTCAGTAAATATGTAACAAAATTTCTACATTCTGATTCTGAGGAGAAGTCTCCCCTCCTTGGTCTGCAGATCCAAAAAACTTTTTGTTTGACAAGTTTGTGGCAAGCAGTCTGAGCTGCTGATCATGGCTTAGGATTGCTCTGAACTTGCCTCAACTTACTTTCCTAAGTTGTCATGTTATGGGCAAATTTTAATAAAATTGAATTTGCTTTGTGAAGAACATCCAGTATTTGCATTCCAGAATTCTATTTTATGCTAGAGTTCTGAGATCTGTAAGGTTTATATTAGTCTAAAATTGTTACACTGAATGAGACTGAGGAACCTCTATCTAGGAGTCAAGTTTTTTTACAAGCAATAACAAGAATCACTTTTCAAATGGTGAAATCCCAATGTTCAGTGTAGGATGCTGGTACACATGCATTTCATTTATTTGCAAAATGAGCTGTTCAATGAAAATTAAAAGCTATTTTAACAATATTTTCCCATCATTTTTAAAGATAAATGAGTATAAAGTTTTGTTTCCGTCAAGTCAATATGAAAGTTACTTTTCTGGATTTAAAAAGATAATGTTACACTGAGAAATTCTAAAATGCATTAGATACTCAATTCTTTGCTGAGACATGTAATTTAGAGCCACAAAGATCTGGCTGAAATAATAATATTAAGCTTTGTTTTTAATTTTTCTCAATCAACTAAAGGCAATTTGTCATTACCTAATTAATTTTCTTCTGAAGAAGTAAGTGGTAGTTTGAAAAATAGCAGCATATTCAATAATACTGATGTTTCAATATTCACAAATACTAGTATTTTAATATTATTCATGCCTCAGACTTTTAAAAAAGGTTAATATTTTTTGCTCGGTATATTTCATAGTTCCCTTACCAAAAACGTGTATGATTACTGTGATATTAACGTGATTAAATTCAAGAATTCTGGTCTGAGATGAGATTGAAGCTCTTTGTACCATATCTGAAATTGACATGGCATGGACAGCTTTTCCTAACAGCCTCTGCATTGCTGAAGTTGCTGATGTGTCCACATACTTTGGAAAATAAATCATTTTGAGAATACATATCTGTAAGAAGACCACTGAAGGGAAAAGTGCTCAGGGAAGGACTTGGATCTACTGTTGCTGATGCTAAAGAGAGAGATCCACAGATAGCTATGGAGTAGGATCAATCCTGCAAATCCCAAAAGAATTATATTTACACCACACTTTGCATATTAAAAGATAAGCGATCAACACTGAGATCAACAGCTTATCCTTCATATCTGAAGGCATAGTAGATTTCAGTTATACATACAATTTCACTCTGTCAAGAACTGAATTAGCTGTCACTTCAAATGCAGTATACTACAAGAAATCATAATAGCTCTTGAAATCTATTTAAATATTTTAGACTTCAACTCTGAAAAGGCAAAATACTATATATATTCTGTTATAAATGCCCTTTAATGTACTAACATATCAGATTTTCACAAGTATACAACAGAAATAAAGAAGAACTTTCTGGAGAACAAAACAACAACTACAAACCTTTCTATTTTCAAAGCCACTTGAGAGATTCAGGAATAACATCATTCAAAATAAGTGGAAAATACGTTGCCTCTTGTAGTAGGCATGTTACTGAGTACTCGGGCTGTAACGCTGAAGGCCCTTGCTCATATGCTTGCTATTGGTTCACCTACTTTACTTGAACCCGTGTCGTAAGAAGGAGAGGCTGTCCTTCTTTGTTTTCATAACAAGGTGTATAACAACTCCGTGTATGGCCTTTCGGAAGAGAGTGGCCAGAGCGGGATATTCAATATGATTGGCCAGGGGCCCGCGTGAGCTTCTGGAACAGTCTAGTAAAAGATAAGATATACTATATAGTTTTGTAGCTTTTAACAATAAACGCCATTTTGCCGCTCATCATATTGATGTGTAAATGCGATGAGGTGACCGGGGACAGAAAGTAGTCCTTGCAGGCAGGGTGACAAGTTACGAACAGAAAATCATATGTGGTGGTCTTCACTACAGCCTCTTTTCTTCAGAAAGTTCACTAAAGATGATGACATAATAGCTTTTGATCACATTGATTGAGGGGAGGACTATATATATTTAAACAATTTAAGATACTCTTGGAATTATCTTCAGAGACTTGATTGATTGTGGAGAAACACTTTGTAGCTGTAGCAAAAAAAAAAAAAAAAAAAAAAAACCTCTGAGATAAATTCCAGTGAACGTATATTCAATTACAGTGGTGTAGATGGAAAATACATTTAGGGAGAAACAGTACATATTTTTTGTATTAATTAAAATGGTATGATTTTCAAAACATTGAATCTAGAATAAAATGAATGTGATTATTTATTAATTTATTTTAGATAAAAAAAATAGTTCATTGGCTGTGGAATCATGGAAAGGATGTCCTTTTTTTTGTAGTGTCTGGAAATTCTATGTGATATAAAACAGCTATTTTTAATACAATATTGATAAACTAATAAAGTGGCAAGATGATTAGAAACACAGCTGATTTTTAGGTGGAATAGTCATATATTTTTTCACTTTATGTCACCATATAAAAACATATTCACAAATTAGAGGTATAAATTATGGGTTTTGCAGTAACAAATATTTTCTTGGAAGGACTCAAATAGAACCCTTGTGTATTGTTATCACATTTTTTTCTATGCGTTCCTGAGAAAAAGATGTAGCCTCATTTAAATTTTAGCAGTCCAGTATGGGCTAATTGCTGCCATTGATAGCCTGAATTACATCATCTCAAGAGGAGAGCAGTATTACTTCACAAAACTTGGCCAAAGTATTTTAACTTTAAACACGCAGTCAGGAGGGAAGATCAATAACTTTGCTAGTGACATTGGAGGTTTTCATTTTATTTTCTTGTGTCTTTTTTTTACATCCTGGTTTGGATGGCTAGATTTTAGTCAAGCAGGCTGAAAGTTGCAGCTGCTTTGTAGTATTTTTAAAATCTCTCATGCAGAAAATGTTTACATGCGTTCTAAATTTTATATTTTGAATACAGCCATCATTTCAATGAACTGAGAACATACATCTTTAGACAACTGTAGACATATATATATATCAAACTTCTGTAGAATCAGAACCCGTGTAAAACCATATTCTTTAAAATTCATTGTCCTCTGTCTGGAGTAACACCTTCATTAGTAATGCATGATTGACACTTTCCTTTCTGTAAAGCATGACTTTCATGACATTCATTAAACTCAAGTAGCAATCATTATCAACAGACTGAGTTGAACGATAAATGTTCTTCTCATTCTGTTGTAAGGTCATACTAAGTCCTTTCATGTGTTTTTGTGAGATTATTTCTCTTCAGAGTAGTCAGGTTTCTGAGCTTTGAACTGGAACTTCTCTTTCTCTCTGTGAATGGTATTTATACTTCTATTTTTCCTACCTCTTTTTCTTCTCTTTCTGCTTCTCTGTTTTGTTTTTTTTTTTTCCCCATCTATTCTATTTCCCTATTTCAAACCCTAATTTCCTATCAAAAATTAGTTGAAATTGTATGTCTCACATTTCTATAAGAAGTCAAACAAGAAAGGATTAAATACACACTTAAAATATTCCTGAAAATTTCACTGTATTTCTCTTAGCTTGCTTGAGCAAAAGGTGGTATGTATGTATGTATGTAAGACCATGTAGGAGTAACTAAGGAAGTAAAATGAAAATAAAAAATGGAAAGAAAAACCTTTGAAAAATTATCCTTATTTGTTTGAAAAATTTCTTTAAATGTAACCTCTTTCAAAATTTGATAAGGCATTAATGCTGAATTGAACTCAGTTTTATTCCTCACCATCACAGTTTCTGGGAGAAAAAATCTCTAAATCACCACACAGTTTCTGCCTAGATCTTGCACAATTGTCCTGTGTGACAGATGCAACCATTTCCTGCCTGGGGCTCTTCACAATGAACTTTCCACTTATAAAAGGTCTTGTTAGATTCATAATTTCTTCCGTCCTCATGGTGAATGAAGAATATAACAAATGTCATGCCAATCTTTTAGGTTTAAATCCAGGGATCTTCATCAAGACAATGAACGTTCAAGTAGAACCATGTTGAAAATGCTTTTGCCCTAACTACAGTATAATGCATTTTCTTTAATGGGAATGTAGTATTTTAGCACATTAGTTAATTAAGGATGAGCAGACAAATGGAATTAATTCATTCAACTGCAGTGAGTGCAGAAGAAATGGAACATTTTCAATTATTGCTCAGTGAGCTATTTATTAAAGAGACCCACAGGTTAGAAAAATATATTTAAATGTTATATATGGAAAAGTATAATTTAATGAGTCTAATGCTTAAAGAAAATGTGAGGATGAAAGTGGCAATGCAGATTGTCTTCTTCATTTTCATCTTTGAGTAACTGAGTTCAAATTTGAGATTATTTTGATGTTCTTAATTGTCTATTATTGCAAAATTCTACACATCTACTCAATCTGGGAGAGCAGAAATGGCCAGAATAATGCAATTCAGTAATTAAATGCATTTACAGACCTGCATGGGAGAGTCTGAGTTGTAAAAGACTAAATCTGGTAGATGTTCTTCTTAAAGGGCCATCATTCTAGTTAATGTAAAATGTATTCACTATTTCAAAAGTTAAAAAAACAGTATTCAAAGTCAGCATTTTAACTGAGTGTAGAAAATTCCATGACTGTAAAACACTTCAGTGTTAAATTGCTAGGACTCATTTATAAAAGTATTTCACTGCAGAAAATGAAAAACTGTGGCTGAAAGGAGACAGTCTTTACTGCTTCCTCTGAAAACAGGATGGGTACTACTGGAGTGATTTAATAAAGTGAATCTCATACAAAGTGTAACTTGTAGAAGGGCTCCTTCCTCTGTGGCCTCCAATAAATCAAGAAGTACAGTACAGTTCTTGCTAAAATCATATCTTTGGATGTTACTCTCTTCAGTCTAGAGGAAAAAATACTTTAAAATTACAATTTAGGAAAGTTTCATCAAGGAAATTGCATATAACATAGCATAATGCTTGACAAAAATAAAATATTCTGAAAAAACTGATATATATTTTTTCATATTATTTCTAAATTAACCTTTACTTGCTAAATATTTTCCTTTTGGAATGAGGACACAACTGTGGGAAGAATGTCCATATTTTATGATCAGGTCAAAGTATCTGAGCACCAAGATTTTGCTGATTCAGTTCCTTCCTCTGGGGACTTAGAGCCATGAAACTCCCACCTCTCCAAGACTGCCCTGTTTTCCTCTGGTCTGTTGAGGAGAAGCAGTGCATTGTAATTTTCTTCTGCTGTCATTTTTCTGCATAACACAAAGGCATGAAGATCCTCTGTGATCCAGCTCTCACCTACAATGAGCAACTGAAAAAGTAAGGAAGGTGAGAATTTCCTTGAAGTTTTCATTATTTATCTGAATTTACATTAAAATATTTAGAAGCCCATTCTGATGGAATCTTCAATAAAAATGCTAATAATACAGAGGTCGCATAAGGTAAAATAAAATATAAGTTTTGATTTCTTGACTTGCATGATAGTTAATCTTACCCTGCACGATACAGAACAGATGATGTCAGAGCTATAACTACAGTTCAATTATTAGATTATGGAGATGCCTTTTATCAGTATGAAATCAAATCAAAGCTTCAAAGGATTGAAAGTTCTCAGTGATAGATCACAGTGAGTTACACTGCTGTGCCATTCTTGAATGCATCACTGTTATACATATGATAATTCTGGATGATTAAACATCGAAAATAGACAAATTCAATCAAGATCTGTTTAAATGTATGAAGATAAATTTACTCAATTACTGCTCAGCAACATAACTATTTGAAAAAAATTCTTCATGCATTCACGGAATATGAATTAATTTATGAATCAGGAGACTGGGAACTGATCTTGAAAGGCTTTTTCTGGTAAGGGTTAACAGACTGCAATGTAGGAAATCAAATATAAGGTAGAAGTTTTATGAAAACAAATATGTATTTATACTAATTCTACTTGTTATTTGGATGCAGACTAGCCCAAAGCATGTAGAGAAAGGGCTGAATTAAATGTTTATTGAGGCTATTATTACAAGATGCTTCTAATTTTTCAATATTTGTGTGAAGTTTTTTGTTTGTTTAATTAGAATATCACTCCCTTCTAAATGAATGTAGGTATATAATGTCATAGAGCTCTGAAAACAGTGAAACTCACCATGTTGACATTAACATGATTAACTGTCTACACTAGTACTTCTGGTTTCAGAATACAGTCTTCTCAGCTGTAGGATGACTGATTACTCAGCATCAATCAAGGACCAACAAAAGCAAAATCCTTTAAACAACCACTTGTGAACCAATTTTATATTTTAAGTCTGATTATGTCTTGATACAATGTTTGCAGACTGCATACTTTGTGAACAACAGTACCAGAGTTTGTATTGCAACGGATCATTAGGGTTCCACAAAAAGTCTCACACTTCCAGAGTGAGATATACTCTCTACATACATTGACCAAATTGTTATGTTTTTCAGTATAGGACTGTCTGAGTGGTCATAGTGGTCACCAGACATAGTCTGTATTGAATCATAGAAAGGTTTGGGTTGGAAGGGACCTTAAAGCACATCTAGTTCCAACCCAATGTCATGGGCACATTGCCATTCACCAGATCAGGCTGCCCAGGGCCCCATCTAACCTGGCCTTGGGCATCTCTAGAGATGGAGCATACACTGCTTCTCTAGGCAGCCTGTTCCAGTGCTTCGCTGCCCTCTCAGTAAAAAATTTCCTCCTACTGTCTAATCTAAATCTCCCCTCTTTAAGTTTAAAACAATTCCCCCTTCTCCTGTCACTGTTAGACTGTGTGGAATGTCGGTCTCCCTCCCTCCCCTCAAGTTCTGAAAGGCCACAGTGAGGTCTCTGCAGAGCCTTCTCTTCTCCAAGCTTAACTAGCCCAAATCCCTCAACCTTTCTTCAGAGGAAAGATACTCCAGCTCTCTGATAAGGGATAAAGGCCACAAAGGCCGTTCTCTGGACCCACTCCAACAGCTTCACATCTTTCTTGCACTTTAGACTGCAGGCTGGGAATGGAATGGGAAGATGGTCAATGGGCAGCAGCAGCTTTTGGCCAGTGCTGATCAGCTGTAACTACAGTGGTAATGAATGTTGCACTATATCACTCTCCATAAACTGTGATGTAGAAAGTCAACATTACTCAGGATATGCCAACATGCTGCAAAGAACATTTGTTTTGTCCAGCAAAACAAACAGCAGAATTCAACCCTAGTAAAAACAATAGTAAACAAAATATTCACAAACACCCTCACTGCAGATATGCACCAGCAACAATTAAAAGGGCAAGATACAGTGAAACAAACAAAGGAAAATTATATGATGCTATTTCTCTAGTAGGTGAACCACAGAAAATAATTCTCCAGAATAATCATCAAGTCAAAATATTTTAAAGCCTTTTCAGATCCTTTAACTTCTAATACTGGAACTGTGAATTACCCTCTGAAATGTACGGAGCAAACCGTTCATAACTATATGTAGTCTATGGGAAAGACTTCTTGGCATGTCCCCCAGTCCACTAATCTCTGGACTGTTAGTAAAAACTGACAGATGAATAAAGGTTTCAATAAAATCCTTTTGTTGATATCATTACTGGAGAAAAAAGTTTTCAGAGATTTTTGTTTGTTTGTTTTTATCTCTTCCTCAGTTTATCTTTTGTAACTGGATGTAATAGTCCAAACTATTTACTTTCATTTCATTGTGTCAGAAAAGGACTAATGGCTTTTCTCTCATCTTCCCATACAATACATGTACACAAAGCACATACAATGTGAAATGTTTGCCCTGGAATAGTTTCAGCTGCCTCTCAGTCACTATCTCTGATAGTCACTGATTCTCTGGCTACAGTGACTGAGCAGAAGAAAAGAGATAGCCTTTGGAAAGTTAAAGATTGAGTTTTGCCATGAGATGCTAGTTTAGATTTGCTTAACTTTCATGCTGTATTTCAGTCCTACCTGAACAGAAAAACTTGTCTAAAACACTTACAAACTCGGGGATGTTTTCACAGTTTAGGAGAGGATTTGTATTAGGATAAAGATTGATTTAAAGTTTAGATAAGGTTCACATCCATTTTCTTTTTATTTGACCATAGTATTTACATATACTTTAGTTATAATTGACGCAGTCCTTCACTGCACAAATTCTAACTCCTCATTGTTTATCATTCTCCTTCAAGAGAAATACACTTTTAAATATTATGCTTTCATATTAGTCTTTGTTCTGACTTCCTTTCCAAAGCTAAATACATTTAAGTAAAAATACTGGGTGTATCTTAGTTTGATATAAGTCCTCTGAAATATTTGACTATTTGTTCTGTTCCTTTACCCAGCTCAGAGCTTAAAGACTGTTTATCACAAGTATTATCTTAAGCCCATTTTACTTTAAACTGTAAGCATGACCTTTAGGTTAGTGCTCTTTATGTTTGGCTAAAGAGAAAAAAAGCTCTAGGAAAAATGGATTTTTTTTGTCCTTTGTAAGAAATTAGAAAACAGCCAATATTCCTAGACACCAGCATAATTTCAACCTATGTGACTCCAACCACATTGTTTGTCCCATCGAAACCTTCAAGTAAATTTCCAAACTGTGGCTTTTTAAATCCATTCATTTATAGACTGTCCACTTTCTGTGTTGTCAGCTGGCTGAACACAGTGGAAAGTATTACTAAGTGTGCAAGGACAGTTAAGCAGTGTTATAGTGTATTTAGACACAGGGCTCTGTCTTTGCCCTTCAAAACACCACAGATCCTTTGGAGTTCAATACTTAGTAGAAGTAAGATTTGCTGTTCCCTTAGTGGCTAGCATTTATTTAACCAGAGGATCCAGAGTTAAATCTGTTTGGGGCCTTCTCACCCATACTAATCATTGCAAATACAGGAATGATAATTTGAGACAAGTAGACGCAGTGCCTTTTAAGACATATATATGGCAGACTGAACAGACTAATTTCTAATCCTAGAAAGGAGTAGGCCATCCAAGAAAGAGGTTCTGTTTACAAATTGCATGCCTGTCCTTTTACTCTGCCCAATCAATAAACAAGGCCTGCATTTCTCTACTCATTTAACTTTGCTGTATAAAATCTCTAACAAATCTCTACACATTTAGCCTTTACAGAGACAGAGATTTTGCTTGAGAACTGTATGAAGGTTTCCTCTGACTTAGTATTTATGTGTATAATTCTCCTAATTTGGCATCAGAAATGTAGGAAACATTTATCTACGTAAAACTTGAATTTGTTAAGATGACATTGAGATCAGACACAAACTATTTCCTAAGACATACTTAGGCATATGTCTCTCTAATACAATGTAGTGCTGTGTGACAAACTTAGGCTAACTCAGAAGGTACTTGTGTACTAGAATTTCTGTACATAATTACAGTATCCCATCAGTTTAATTGGTACTGCTGGGAAACAGGCAGTCTGCTCCTTAAGTTATTTTTTTTTCATGAAAGCATGTCTTAAAGACTGCTTTTTAAAGCAGATATTTAAACTCAAAACAAAAATGACAATGGCTTGATGCCCTTGAAGGCCCTTTTATACCTATGAAAATATGCTGCTAGGACTCTCATTTTAAAAAAAGATACAAGGGAAGAGCCGGGAAACTGCAAGCTGATGAGCCTCACCTCTGTGCCTGGGAACACCATTGAACAGACCCTCCTGGAAGTTGTGTTAAGGCATATGCAAGATGAGGAGGTGGTCCTTGGCAGCCAGCATGGTTACATTAAGAGCAGTTGATGCCTGACCAATTTTTTGGCCTTCTGCAATGGAGTAGAAGATTCAGTGGGCAAAGGAAGGACTACTGTTGTCAACTCACTGGATTGCCAAGACATTCTTTGTCATCTTTGGAAGGTCATGAAGAAGAACAGACAGGTACCTGAGGACTGGAGGAAAGCCAAAATCAATCCAGTCTTCAAAAAGGGCAAGCAGCAGGAGCTGGGAAACTACAGGCCAGCCAGCCTCACATCTGTCCCTAGAAAGGTAGTGGAACAACATATTCTGAATATTATCTCCGAGCAGGTGAATGAAAAGAAGGTTATTAGGAGTAATGAACATGAATTCACCAACGGGAAATCATGCTTGAATCAATCTGTTAGACAAGACAGCCAGCACAGCTTCATCTAGGGCTAATTGTTCCTGACCTTTCTGGTAACCTTCATCCATGATGGAGTGATGGCAGAGGTAGACCAACAAAGGTCAACTGATGCTGTCTACCTGGACTTGTGCAAGGCCTTTGACATGGCCCCACACCACAACCTTATCTCTAAATTGGAGAAATACAGATTTGAAGGCTAAATTTTGTGGTAGTAAGTAACTATTATTATTATTATAAATAACGGATAAATACCGATTAAGTTTCATTTTACCAGGTCTCCTATTATTATGAATTTATTATCATTCAGTAAAAATAAAGTTAACTACTCCTTTAAGTATTGTTTTACTTTTTTTTTAATATATGTAAACATTGATTTTTATTTAAAAAAGAATTAAGTTTCTGTGTAAATTTCATAACCTAACCATTCAGTTTGGAATTAAGCTTTCTTAATTAGGCATTGTTTGTTTTTGCAATACCTAAATAAGACCATGCTTCAACATAGGTGGTTGTTTCATACAATTTTTACTGTTTCAAATTTTTTTATATCCCATAGAAATCCTGAAAGAATTTTTCACACCAATTTTCAACTGGAATTCTTCATCCTAAAAAATATCGTGTTCTAACTTGGTAGAAATATGATTTGCTCACCTGTTTTAATTGGTCTCTTAAGTTATGAAGTATCTGGATGGAATTTGCTCACAAGAAAGGCATAGTTCTCCTTTGTCACAGTTTCTTTTTCTCTTCATTTCTTCTGCTAATTCCTTTTTGCTCTTTTAATTTGCCATTATTTCAATTCTTTTTACTTTCTTGCTTTTCCTTTCTTCCTTAGTTAGACATACAGTGGGAGCCAGGACTGGACATAATGATCACTGGCTATAGTTACTTGCAGTTGATTTTTACCTTACAATCAGACAGGAAGATGTAAGAAAATACATTAATAAGTAATATTAGTACTAATTCAAATTTACAAATAAGCTCCACCTATTTACTAAAAACTTATAATGGCAACAAAGTAGATATATTTTGAATGTTTGGCAGTGGCTTAAATGAACAAATCCTACTGCAAATGAATAGGGAATTAATTAAAGTTTGGAGTAAGTATCCTTGAAAGGCCTTAAAAGGCCAACAGGGAGGCATATTATATTGCAAAATAGTAAAAAGTTGCTGGAGAAATTACGAGAATGAACATGAAGAGAAACTATGCTAGATGCAGCTCCAGTAAGGCTATTGTATTCATGTCTACTGAATGCAGAATATGAGGTACTTTGGACAGAATTCTCTGCTGGAGAACAGACCAGTGAGACAGTATTACTTGAAAAATCAGGCGTTACTTTGCAATGCGCTAGTTCCTGATAATGAAGATTATGTTGTATGCTGTAAGGAGCATGCACTGTCACCTATCACAAGAAAGAAATGTTCATCTTTCCTTTATACTTTCTCTACACAAAGAAAAAAAGTATTCACAATCTTTAAGCAAGAGCAAGGCAAATATTTGCATAGACAAAATTCAGCTCTGCTAAGTCAGTAAATGAATAAATTAAGAATCAAAAGACATGAATATAAATCTCAATCCTTCACCTGGCATGTAGATACCTTCTTCCTGTGTTTCTCTCTCCTACTCTTTCAACAAATTCCTCAGTTGCGCAAGCACCACCTAGTATTTTCTGGATCTCTTAGAAAAGATCTTTTTGACTGCCACTTTTGGGGCTAACTCACTTGCTTGTCTCCTGCTTCAGGCAAACTGCCATCTCCTCATAGGAATTAGAATGATAAACATAGACTTCCTGCTGACTTTGCCACTGTGCCTCCCTGCCCTCCCAATATTTCTGCCAGCAGTTCTTAGCTGCTCTTCAAAAAGAAACCATCTCCGTTTGCAGATAGTCCTAAGCGCTGAAGGCACACAAGCCTTTTTTTGTCAGCATGGCTTCTAACACAGCAATCCCAGATAGCAGCACAACCAGAAAATTCTAAATGTTATACCGTGTACCTCATGCAAAGGACTGGAGAAGAGTCTGCTGAAGAAAAGCTCGTGTTTGGTTGGGTCAGTATGTTCCTGCTCGGTGTTATGCTCTGTGTGATGTTATACTTATTCCATGCAGTTCTCCTGTTGTTGACCTTAAACTGTCTCAAAATGACATACTCATTTCTCATAATAGTAGACTTGTGGATTTTCCTGTTAGGTTTCTTGTATAAGCCTGGCATCTAAAGACTAATGCAGGAGCAGGTCCTGCCTGCTGCGGAGTGTGTTCAGCTGAGGGACAGAGAAGTCTACTGACTCCTGACATAAAGAAATAGAGAAGATACTCAAGCAGTGCTGAAAACAGCAGGTTTTTGTAATTATGTTTTGGGAGAATTTTTAAAAATTGACAAGTTTTGTAACAATGTACAGAAATTATGGCTAATCAGTTCTACGAATATTCCCAAGGTTACTGTTTGCTCTGAACACTGGCAAATTACATACAAGATTGGAGTGCAAATGATAGGACTTAGGAAAATGTTCTGTGTTTTTTTTTTCTTTGAGAAAAAAAAAGCAAAAAGCAAAAACAAAGCAAAACAACAAGAAACTCACGTGGTGTGGTGTGGTGTGAGTGAAATGAGAGACTGCTGAGGCCTTTCCTCTGAGATGAGAGTCTTCTCTGCTAGCAGTGTTGTGTGCATCTTTCTAAGAGCCAAAACAGAGGTATTAGCAAAACCATGGGAGGCAAATGGAGTGGCAGGGAGCGAGAAAGAGAACAAGGCAGAACTGAGGGGTCATGGTGTAGCATGAGGGAGAGCTGGGGAAGTGCTGGGAGCCAGGTGAGTGGTAGGCAGCAGCTATGGCAGCCGGCAGAAGCAATACAACTTGCATCAATTTAAGTTAAACCTTGATGCCTAATGAGGGTTTAAAATAATAAAAATTACTTAAGGGGAGGAAAACCATCATACCCACAGTTGTCAGAGTTCTATGAATTCTCACACTTCAAAAACTGCTTTTCCTTGATTTGTCTATTTGCTGGAGTTTTCATCTTTTAAGAATAATTTTGCTTATGATTAATTTTAATCATCTTCTTGAGAGGAGCAAAGTAGTCCTCTGAGCATGGGAAAACTCAGTATGTTTTCCCCAGGTTTCTTGAAGTAGGCCTGACCTGATGTTGTGATTAACACTCTTTTGCAAATGTTTTCTCACTTGTTGGTTTATGTATTTTGTACTGACTTAATAGTCTTTTCTTGATCTGCAATTTAAATGTATTGTATTTTATTTATATGACAGGAGGGGCCCTGTAGAGAGATTATTTCCTTTCAAAATTAGCTCAGCAACTCAACTCTCTTTTTCTCTTTTCCTCACTTCTGGGATGAATCTTAACTGATTTGAAATCTGTCAGTAAAATTATTTAAGGTGCATTTAGTTACATTTCATATGACGGAGTTTTAACCAAAGTCATTTAAAATTCATTATTTAGCAGCATTGTATCGCATGACTGATCGATTTATTGATAAATATAGCTTATTCAAGGGGGAATAGGGGTCAGTATATATCATGCAAAAGGTATTAGACTGAACTTCACTGACTCCTTCGGGTGCAGTTTGACAAAACACGTTCCAGTGAGTTGATAGGTTGTGCAGAATATCTGTATCTAGAGGCAGAAAACATTAGCATCAGTAGAGTCTTGGAAAGTAACATTGGAATGTGTGTAATAAAACCTGAAAAAAAAAAGTGGATTACAAAAACTCCTACCTTTTAAAAATGTCTCCTCTGCAGTCCTCTGAAATGAGTGAGTACTCCAAATCATGCTGAGAACTCATTCTTTTGTAGATGGAGATTCTATTCTGAATGCTAATCCAGTAAGGAAAGTGTTAAGTACTTACTGTATGTGTAGCAGTGCTTAGCAGTGAACGTTTACATCCAGTACAATTAATACCTTTTGTGTTTCTTTGATCCTACTCCATTTGATTTTAACTCCTCTGGGACAGGTTTCTAGACAAATCAAAATAAATTTGCAATAACTGTAATCTGTTTTGAAGGACATATGATTCAGGTTTAAGAAGTTCTAACAAGAACTGTTTTTTTTGTAATATAGTCTATTCATCACTTCTAGGTTGAAAAATGCAGAAAGTAGCCAATCCACTGAAAATGAAAGTCTCTAAGGATTCTTTTTCTTTGCATCTGTAAGCACATAAAGCATGTAGATAAAAGCTAATGAGGACTGATGTATACTTTTAATCTTCAGTTCATACTGACGTATTCACATGACTTAAAACTACTCAGACTTACAGCGGTGGCACTCGTCAGAACCTTTAAACAGCACCAGAGTACCTTTCTTGTTCCTCAGGAGCTCAGCGTGGAATCATAGATTCATAGAATCACCAAGGTTGGAAAAGACCACCAAGATCATCCAGTCCAACCATCCACTTACCACCCATATTTCCCCACTAAATCATTTCCCTTAGTACGACATCTAAATATTTATTTAATCCCTTCTGGGATGATGACTCAACCAACTCCCTGGGGGCAACTTGAGGCCATTCCCTCTAGTTCTATCGCTAGTTACATAGGAGAAGAGGCAGACATCCACCTCTCCACAACTTCTTTTCAGGTAGTTGTAGAGAGCTATCTCCTCTGAGCCTCCTCTTCTCCAGACTAAACAACCTCAGTTCTCTCAGCTGCTCCCTATAAGGCTTGTGCTTCAGACCCCTCACCAGTCTTGTTGCCCTTCACCAAACACATTCCAGGGACTCAGTGTCTTTCTTGTAGTGAGGGGTCCAAAACTGAACACAGTACTCGAGATTTGGCCTCACCAGAGGTGACTGCAGATGGAGTAGTAGGTCTCTAACTGTTTCCATCTGAATCATGGGGGATTTATTCTTCTCCCCATCCCAGATTTCCAAGTCAAGGGGTAAGGTACCTTGAGGGTAATTGGTCTGACTTTTAAAAACAAATGTAAAGGAGGCATTGAGAACCTCAGCCTCTTCCTTATCTTCAGTGGTCACATTTCCTGCCGCATGCAGTAAAGGATGGAGATTCTCCTTAGCCCTCCTCTTATTGTTAGTAAATTTGTAAAGAAGTTTTTGTTCTCTTTTACCACAGTGGTCAGGTTGAGTTCAAACTTGGCTTTTGCCTTTCTCATTTTCTCCCTGCATACCCTAACAGCTTCTCTGTACTTTTCCAGAATTTCCTATCCCTTCTTCCACCGTAGATAGACTCTTTTTCTCCTGGAGCCTCAGAAAAAGTTCTGTGTTCATCCATGTTGGTCTTCTTCCACTCTGGCTCGTCTTACAGCACAGGAGGACAGTCTGCTCCTGCACCTTTATAACTTCCTTCTTGAGGAGTGTCTAGCCTTCCTGGACCCCATAACCATTCAGGACTGAATCCCAAGGGACCTTCCCTCCAGTTGTCCAGAACAGTTCAAAGTCTGCCCTCCAGAAATCCAAGGTAGAAGTTTTGCTGCCCCCCTCCTGACCTCACCAAGAATAGAGACTCTGCCTTTTCATGGTCACCCTGTCCAAGACAGCTCCTGAACTTCACATCTCCCACCAGTCCTTCTCTGCTTGTGAACAGCAGGTCTAGCCAGGCATCTCACCTGATAGGCTCTCTTACTCTGACTTGAACATTTTCTGGTTGATTAAAAGGACAGCAAAGTCCTAGAAATTATTAGAAATGGTTATAAAGCATTTCTTTTGGAGTGTCTCTGTTGTATATTTAAAAGTGAAGATCTATGTGGAAAAAATTTATTTTTTGACATCTTTTCCTCTAAAACTTTTGCAAATGGGCTGCCTGTGTCTGATCCTTCTGGCAGAAGCAGGTGGAAAACTGGAAGTTGTACATTTGAGTATAGTCATGTGGCTGAATATTAATTGAGCATATAGTTACAGGCATAACTAAAAAGTTCATGTAGAAATACTCCCTTTCTAGTTGTAGAGTGGCCATAAACAGAGTCTTTAACGAATTAACATCTTACCTGCTCTTGTTGATATATGCACTTGTGGGAGTATGAGGATGTAAATATGCAGAGTGAAAAGGAAAGTTCAGCAGGTGTCAGTGCTATTAAGCTTCATATTCTCATCTTGTCTTTTATATCTTCAGTACCTATGGCAATAACTTTCATCACACTTTGGTATTTATAGTTAGTCACTTTATGTAGGACACAAAAGAGCTAAATTCTTCTACTGTTTACACCAGCGTGACACTGGGGCTTTTCTTTTTTCATACATCAATGCAATAAAAAAGCAAACAAACATACAAACATATGAAAAACCAAAAACTACTTGTGATTTGAATGGACAGAAAACTACTGTAATCAATAGGTAGAAATACATGTTTGGAAATAAGTGGTCCTGGAAGAGGCTGCTGTGGGAAAATGAATTGAGATCAGTTTGGATTTTACCTTTACTAGTGGGACCATGTAAGACCAGCAGGTAGCAATATGAAATTACTTTCTTCCCTCTTCTGTGTTCTCTATTTTCCAGCGTGATTATCAGGATCACTGTCTCAGCCACGTCCTCTCTTCTACTTGACCCAAACAAGGAGCCAAGTGCTCACCTAACACCCCCACAAGCTGTTAGCCTGCTGGACAGCACACACAGATGCTCTGACAATAGGTTTTTGGTAAAAAGGACAAAGTGATGCAAAATTTGTGGCATGACTGTTGCAACTAAAAACGTGATAGAGTAGGCAGCTGATACTATTGACAGCAGTCATGAGAAAGAAAGGCATATAGATGTTTAATGTCAACAGTTTGTGAAGGACTCAGCCTTGAACTACAGTGAGAAAGGAATAAATGATGCATTTGACTGAATCTTTCTCATCTTGTGCTGGCTTTCCCTCTGCTTTTAATATGTGTGAACAGAATTTGGCACAGTAAAAATGGCATCCTCCTCCTAGCAAGTGGATTTGCTTCTACAATGCCTGTGAACAGGCACCACCCAGGGTGATTCAGAGTGGAACCTCCTCCAGATAGGCATCAGTTATGCTGCTTTGAGTCAGAAATGGTACAATTTTTACTTACTGCTGAACATTGGCTTTGTTTGCATATCAGTGTGTCAGTTTTGCCTATATATAAAAATACTATCTACGTCCTCTTCCTCTGGAAAGTGAATATATCTGTTTTATTACATAAACATGATTTAGCCAAGGGGCAGTGGCTTGGAGGCATTGCTCTGTACTGTGACTGTTGCAAATCTGTATCCTTCCAATCATTTTTTCTAAGCATTTCAAAAAGAAGAAAATATTTCTTCATGTATGCTGTGCCTTTGTGCATATCTGCCAGGGGGTCTGTCTGAGTATTCAGGGATGAGAACAAAGCACTCAGTTTGAAGTTCTCTTCTTGTATTATGACACTTAAAAATCATAATGGGAATACTTTTCAGCCTGACTGTATTACAGCTTCAGAAAGTGTGAAGAGGAGATGAAATGTCAAGGGCAATCGCTTGCTGCATTTCTGTAATAATTTTATTATCATTTCCGATTTATAGCAGACGGTTGTGAAGCAGTTATTAGAAATAACATTATGCATGTGCGTTTGTGAGAGAGAGGGAAAGAGATTACTTACTGGTAATACAGTGCTGTCTTCTGCTTTTAACACAGGACGTACAGAAGTGATTGGCATGCCTGGTGACGCCTTCCTTAACCCATGTATTCTTAAAAGAAACTGTAGAAGTTATTATAAAAAGGGTGTCAGGAGCATCATAAAAAAAAATCAAATCAGTGTTTAAAATACATAGGGTACACTTAAAAGGGACCATGGAGCATGATAATTTCTTAGAAAACATCACCCTGAATACAGGACCATTTGTTAAAAATCAGGATGAATGTGAATATTATCTCTTTATATACCTGAGAGTGCTCCAGGGGCTGATAAGACATAAATTCAAGACAGAAAAAAATGATAAACCTTGAGTGTGAAGAGAAAAAAACAAACAAACCAACTCTTTTTTTCCAGTTGCTTAAATGAATGAATGAATGCATAAATGGATATGGTTAAGAGCAGAACCTCCGTGGTAAACTGGAGAATGTGGCATTTTTACTTCCTTATTTATTTATTTATTTATTTATTTAAGCCTCCAATTCATGCAAGGAAGATACAGTGTATCATGATGTCACAGTATTTTTGTTATCAATGTAATCTTACAGCAGGCACATTTAGAAACAATGAGGAACCTTCTCCCATTTCCTCCAGCTGCTTCCCAGTCCAGTATTTACCCTTAACCTCAATTTTCTGTCTTCTCTCCCGTCTCTGTCCCCACACATTCTTAGTACACCGTATTTCATAGCTGGACATGAGCCAGCAGTGTGCGCTGGCAGCCCAGAGGGCCAACTATGTTCTGGGCTGCATTAAAAGAGGAGTGGTCAGCAGGGAGAGGGAGGTGGTGGTCCCCCTCTACTTAGCTTTTGTGAGGCCCCATCTTCAGTACTGTGTCCAGGCCTGGGGCCCCCAGCACAAGAAGGACGTGGAGCTCTTGGAAAGAGTTCAGAGGAGGGCGACCAAGATGATCAGAGGGCTGGAGCACCTCTCCTATGAGGAAAGGTTGAGGGAACTGGGCTTGTTTAGTTTGGAGAAGAGAAGGCTCCGGGGAGACCTCATTGTGGCCTTCCAATACTTGAAGGGAGCGTATAAACAGGAGGGAGATTGATTGTTTGTGAGGGTGGATAGCGATAGGACAAGCAGGAATGGTTTTAAACTGAGACAGGGGAGATGTAAGTTAGATGTTAGGAGGAAGTTTTTCACTCAGCAGGTGGTGACGCACTGGAACAGGTTGCCCAGGAAGGTTGTGGATGCCTCATCTCTGGAGGCGTTCAAGGCCAGACTGGACATGGCTCTGGGCAGCCTGGTCTAGTGGTTGGCGACCCTGCACTTGGCAGGGGGGTTGAGACTCGATGATCTTTGAGGTCCTTTTCAACCCAAGCCATTCTATGATTCTATGATTCTATGATTCTATGATTCTATGATTTTTCTCATCCCTTCCCCAAAGACAAAGATCAGTTTTTACCAAGCCATATTTAGGTTGGTCTCTGGCTCCAGCTAAAATGCTCATTCAAACCACTGTAATCTCAGTCTCCTGGTCTCCACCTACTATTCTTCCAAAATTGTTGTCTTCATGAATACAGTTACACTCCTTCCCTGTCCTATATTGCTTTGAGATGCTTTACACAGAAATAGTCTTGGCAGCAATGTAGTTTTGAACAGGACCTTATATTATGGATTGGATTCTCTAAGAGTGCAAGTAGAAACTTCACTGAGCTTAGAGACAGTGCTGCCATTCTAGTTCACAATTGAAATATCTTTTATCGGTCCTTTTAAACCCAGAGCAGAAGTTGAAGATCTTTTATGATATCAGAGTTGTCAGTATTGGTTCATCCCTGACATTGATTTCCTAAATTATGTTTCTCCTGCTCAGACCGGGTGACAGTAAGAATATTCTTAAATACTTAAGTTCTCTGTCCCCAATTTAGGCCTGAGTTGCATGCATAGAATTTAAGAATACTGAGAAAGATTTTTTTTGAGTATCAGTACTCTAAAAATCTGTGAAAGGGAATGATGTTCTTATAAGCAAAAAACAAACAAACAAACAAGAAAACGTGCTGTGACCCAGGAGTAGCAATAAGCTTTTCCTCTCCTATGAATTTTTAAAAAATATATTTTTTCTATATAATACATATATGTGTTCATATATGTATTACATATGTATGTATGTATATACATACATTAACCTGCTCTGTAAACATTTTTAATGTTCAAGTCAAGCACTTACATAAACTCCATGGTATATTTGATATTGATCTAGTGGGTGGCAACCCTACCCATAGCACAGAGTTGGAACTAGATAATCATTGACATCCCTTCCAACCAAAGCTATTCTTTGATTTTGTTTCTTTGTCATGGTTGATTCTGGTAACTTTCATTAACAACATGAAAGGAACATGAGGGCAGTGTTGTGAACCTCAGTAATTTGTGATAATACTACTAATAAATAATAATAGAATATTATCACAAGCTTTGTTTCCAAATCACTGCTCTTCATTTTAAGAAAACACATTTCTACCAAGAGTTTAAGTTTTTCCTGAAGTCAGTAGAAGAACTATGCTTAAAATAAGCATGTAACTCACATTATCATTATGGTATAGTAATTACACGCATCATCAAAAGCATAACATGCCTCTAGGTATGGTATGTTCTACTGTAAACTCCAGAGTGTACTACACACACATTCTGTGACACTTTCTAAAGCCTAAGAATACTAATTCTTATGGGAAAACTGTAGATTTAGGAATTGTGTATCAGGAATAATTACTGCCCTCCTTGAGTGTGAATTCCTTTGTCCTATAAAAACCTGTGAAAGTCCCTCTATAAGATATTTTTACATCACATTGAAGAGCTGCTGATAAAAGCTAAAAATGAGATCAGTTATACCAAATTGAAGACAAGGGTGAGGAGACTGGGAATGTTACCTCAGGTTGAATATTTATGTGATGTTGTGAGTGTATATAATGTTCAGAATAGATTTTATCTCCATGAATCTGATTAACCAGGAATAATGTACTGGGGCAATTAAATTGTTCTTAGCAACATATTTTAAGGCTTTGTTAATTATTAAATTAGTGCTTGGATTTGATGTTAGTTTTTTAATATCTAACAGTGATCAAATATATGTTTTCCATGGTAATGAATGGGGTTATTGCATTCTGAATTCTGCAATAGTCTTTTCATATAGAACAAAAACTCTTTACTCTTTCATACTTGTGTCAGAGATGACCCTGACCAAGCAAAAACTATTTCAGAAGTTTTTGTGCTTTAATTGATGCTTTCCATCTTGTTGCTCTTCCTCCTGTAATAACTTTCTGAACTTTTAATTTAATTTTATTTTTTTCAGATCTGAATCTCTGTATTAATGCCTTCCCAGAGAAATCTAGCATGAGACAAAAAGTTATTGATAAAATGAAATCTCATATATCAGGTATTTGGATTCTTAAACAGGTTCATACTTGTTTAAATCCCCCTCTGAATTAGAAAAACTCAATTTAGCTGACTGATACCCTGGAAAGGAGTAAGGTATATCAAAACTAGAAAGTGTCTGGATCTTATACATAGTCTTGATCACAGTATTCAAAATAAGATATCTCACGTGTTTTCGGTCCTTTTAGTGGTATTTCTAAATGCTGTTCCAGATCAGCTTTCTCTCCACTGCTTGAAAACTATGACACAAATGCACTTTAACAACTAACTGGAAAAAAATACAAGACAGCTGTGTCTCAGCACTTGTTCTGTACCTTCAGCTTGAGAAGTTCTGTATCATATAAGCTTGAGAATTGGGTCCACATGAACAAAATGAGTATCAGCTAGGCCAAGTACAAGGTGTTATACCTGAGCTGGGCAATCTCAGATATATGTGCAGACTGGGAGAACTCACTGAGAGTAGCCCTGCATAGAAGGGTTTGGGGGTCTGGTGAATGGAAGCTGGACATGAGCCAGCAGTGCACTACTTTGAAACAGTATCCAAATATGAGAACTCCACTTTCTATCAGTCTCACCTCAAAACTATTATCTGTCACAGCAGACTTTTTGTGAGTATAGATATACTGACATAACTCTTCAAATCAGAAGGGTGACTTACTTCAAAACTGATAATGTAGAATCCTGAGCATGGACTGGGTTGTATTTGAATGTTTCTTACTTTTCCTTCTGTATATCTCATCCACATTTGCTGCTTTTTTTTATCCTGGTCAGAGTCAATGTAATTCCAAGCAGTAACTTTACAAAAATGACAAGTCAGAATTTTGAAATACATGACATTTTAAAAGTTAAACCAAATTTCTGATACAATTTTACTTACTTCATTTTTAATCATTAATATTGTTTTAATAATATGTTATCAACATTTAATCCTCAGAATTCTTTATATGAAAGAAACATGGTGAGAAAATAAATACGTATCATGATAAAAACTACCCCAAAGTTTTTCTAAACTCAACAAAATTACTTGAAATTAAATACTGACGTGTCCTCATTACCGGCATTTTGTATCTACAAAATTCCCTTCATTAGTTTTACTACTGTTGTTACTATAGGAAGGTGAGAAGGAAGGACTCTAGTTTGAGTGACTAATTGTGTAATCGTGTACAAGAAAAGATTCAAAATATTCAAAATGAGTAGAGTCTAATGCACAACTAAAGAAAACAGAATGCCCTGAATTTAATTCAATTTAAATTAGTAAAGATCATATTATAATAAACTAATCTATGGGTGCATTTGTCTCTTTTAAGTTGTAGCCTTCTGAAATTAGGTGCCCAGTCTAAATCAGACATGTAGTCTCCTTTTAGACTCCATAAAGAGACTTAGATATTTCCAGAGATAGTGAAGGTAAATCTGTCTTTCAAAACAGATGTCTTCCTTCC
The DNA here is from genome assembly GCF_002078875.1 of Numida meleagris. Taxonomy (NCBI): domain Eukaryota; kingdom Metazoa; phylum Chordata; class Aves; order Galliformes; family Numididae; genus Numida; species Numida meleagris. The sequence continues at coordinate 19,605,900 of NC_034409.1, read as the reverse complement.
CTTACCATGCAGAAGGAGCCTAAATTTAGAGTAGACATCTAACTTTTGGATTATTAAAACTAGATTGAGTCCCATTAAGTATCTTCAAAGTGGAATACTTATAGACTGGTAAGAGGTAAGAGCCACTGTAGAAAGGCAGTTATCATCTATCTTCCTTTTAAACTCCTTTACGTTTTTATATGATGAACAAATTGATGAATATCTTGCATTGAAATATCAGAATTGTTTATTAATAAAAACATAATTCATGGAGATCATAATTCTTTTGTACATTAATTCTGCAAGGTTTTTACATAACGACTCATTGACAGTGGTAAAATCATCAATCCCGAGAGCTTGTTATGTAAACCTTCATATGAAAAAAATGAATAAAATGGGCATGTGTTGTGAAACCCATGAAAACATCTTCCAGCAGAATAAACAAAGCAAAATCACAAAGCCTCTTATAAAACTAATAAAAACAATGCACATAAAACAGTAACCAGAACTTTTTTGTGTGTTCTCTTATGTTGAAAAACTCTCGGATGAGTCAATACAAAAATCTAATATTAATGTAAAAACATGAGTAGAATGACATTAAGGAGTTGTGGAGGTGGGAACAGGATTTTAGAGATCTTCAACAGTTAGCACTGAGCTTTGATTAGAGCAGAATAAAAGCTTCATCTTATAGACTCACTTACTGAGTACAGTTTGAGACTCATAATTAGAGACTCAGGCAGATCCTGAATGATACATTATTTCCATATTTCTAAGAGTTCTTCAAATTTGTCTATTCAATGAACTTGACTAGTGTCCACTTGAAAGTATGTAAACATTTGATCTCACAAATAATGCCTTTGGCAAGGCATTTTTTTAGTTTAGCTGGGTGAAATTATTACAATTACTGTTATCAGTCCTATCTCATATAATTTATGAGTAGAATTAATAAATAAAAATTAGCTGTTGCCATTGTAATACACTGTTCATGGAATCACAGAATTGCGGGGGCTGGAAGAGACCTTTAGAGACCATCGAGACCAACCCCTCCTGTTAAAGCATGTTGCCTCAAGTAGGTTGGACAGGAAATTGTTCAAGTGGGTCTTGAAAATCTCCAGAGAAGGAGACTACACAACTTCTCTGGGCAGCTTGTTCCAGTGAATCGTCACCCTCACAGTAAAGAAGTTCTTCCTCATGTTCATATGGAACTTCCTGTGTTCCATTTTGTGCTTTCTGCCCATTTTTGTGTCACTGGGCACCACCGAAAAGAGCCTGGCTCCAACCATTTGACTCCCACACTTTAGATATTTCCCCTCTCAGTCTTTTCTTTCCCTTGGCTGAACAGTTCCAGGTCTCTGAGCATTTTCTCATGAAGGAGATGCTCCAAGTCTCTAATTACCTTTGTGGCTCTCCACTGGATTCTCTCTAGAGTACCTCCCTAGACCTACTGACAACACTCTCTTTGACACACTCTGGTGGTCAAATCATTGGGCAATGGGCTTGTTCACATAGTTGTAGCTTAGCACATATTTCTGTTCACAGTATACCATTCTTTAGAAAACACAGCACTTCAAGGTTTCCTCACTTTCCCTGGCATTTATATTGCTTTCAGAGCAAAAGAAAAAGTACGATGGCATACGATGGTTATAACGGTTTAACTGCAAACAGCTTTGTGGTACTTAGTGTAAGAATGAAGCAATAGAAAAAAACGTATGCATTCCCAGAACAATTCCTAGCAGCATCTCACAAGATCTATTGTTTTGATGACGATGATAATTATGATATATCATAATGGCAGCTGAACGCAGTCTCTGAAGATCATTGCTGACATTTTTCCACTACCCTCTCACTTTCAAATGACATCATAATAATGATATTAACTTATCTACTCTTTTCTGATATGGTTCCTTTAGTATCAATAAACACAGTGATAGTGTTGGGTTTATGGAAGAGAAGATATAACCACTGTGTCACAGAAAACACATGAAAATATGTAATTGCTCACTAAATATGATGACAGTTATTCATGTTACAGCTGTCTTTGAGGTTCTGAGTGTTTATTTTTAAGAAAAGTTTCAAGAGCATAAGGAATGGGACTTATCTGTGTTCAATTCCCACATTATTTTGCTGAAAGGCAATTTTTCTCCATTTCTTTTAAAACTGGGCATGGATTCAGACCACAGATATTAAAGAAAATAATTTACAGAAACTGACAAGAGATGTTCGCCTTTGCCAGAATTCTTGGCCTAGGAATTACCTTGCGGTTCAGATGCTCTGTTCTTTCTACTGTCCTCAGTGAGCATGGGTCAGCTTCAAGGAAGAAGTGGTTTTTTTGTTGTTTTTTTTTTTCTTTTTCTGTCAAATCCCTATGAAACTAGTGGGTAATCTTAATGTATCCTCATGTCTGCTTTTACTGAAGGGTTTTTTCTTTCATCGTGGTCTTTAGATGGAGGAAGGACTCTCTGGACCAGTTGTGGCAGTGCAGGTGGGTGCCTCCTGCTTTCTTAATGTAGATGTGGATGTGGGTAGGTGTGAAAGTCACGAGTAGGCCCTTAGATTGTAGGTATCCAGATTTTCTACTCTTTGGCATTGGTAAATCTATTTAAAAATGCTGAAGAATGTGTGTCAGTGGGAGTTTTTCCTTCACTCCTCTCACTCATGAAGCAAGAAGAATTCCTGATGTAACCAAGTGCTCTCCTACATGCACTGACAGCCACCCACTCACAGCAGATATGTAACTAAAAAGAAGGGAATAAGCACAACAAAAAATAGATAGAAGTACTCCGTAGAGAAGGGAAACATGGCAACCCTGGAAAGATAATACAAGTACTGTGACCAAAATGTCTTTTGATATTCAATAAACCTTGATATGTTTTCTTTGTTTGTTTTTGTTAGGGCTGAATCTTGTCCATGAACTTGTTTTAAAGTCATAAAACCAAATTCTGGTCATATACCCTGTATACAGTCACTCTACACACTTCCTATCCTCTTCCTACCATTTTTGTCTTCAGCTTGCATTCTATTTGCACTTTATACTGCTGTGAACAATTATTGACAAAAATGCAGTTCTTCATTGCTGGAACAGAAAGTACCTGTCCTTCCAGGATTTTGAGGTCAAAAGACAGGTTATCTTAAACGATACTTGTTTGTAGCATTCTTCATATGACAAAAGAAAAGAAACTGACCTGCAATCATTCACATTTTCTGTGTAGATTTTAATAGGATTATCTGGTAGGCATGGATATCTAACACTTTTGAACTAAATGAATTAAAATATGAAAAGAAGATGAATGGAAAAGCCAACAAATACATAGAAACATCTATTTCATTTATTAAAATACCTCATGAATAGCTAAACAAGTTTTTTTTATTAATATTGTCTTTATTTATATCTCATGGTATTATTCAGAGAATGCAAATGTGATGTGTTCCACAAATCAAACCTGGCAACTCATAATCACATCCTACTGTATATTATTTGATATTCATAGACAATCATTGTCATTGACAAAAATATGTATGTGGGAGAAGTGTCTATCATTTTTATATACAAATTAATCAATAAAAAGGTGTGCATGAGGGTGCTATGAATGGCAGCAGATATCTATAGGCTTTACGTAAAGAAGATAACTCCTTTCCTTTAATTTTCCAGGTCTCCAACTTGAAGATATTCTTCACTGTGTATCTTAAACCATTTTTTTCCCTACAATTCCTTTTTCTATGCCAGCATATTTAAGTACTAAAATATACTAAATGCAGAAAAAATAAAATATTTTAATCATTTTCTTGTTGAATTTCTACAAGTATGTTGCTCAGAGTAAGTACACGATACACCCAGTGCTTTCTGTAATCTTTTTCTATCTCTGATAAGATTTCCATTTGAAGATACTGGAATAAATAAATTTTACTCCTTGAAGATTATCATAATTTGCTGATAAGGTGTCACTGCACCTCTCCTTTAAAGAGTTAGCCTAAACAGGCAGTGCTCCCATTTACCAGATCAGATTATCTGTTTCATAAGACTTAGGAAGTATTTTGTTTCTTGAATGGGACAATTAATTCTGAAATATTTTTCTAATTGCAGCTAGGGTAGTGTTCTGCAAAATTTTTAAATTAATCTTTACAATATATCATGGTTATTTTCCTGATTTCATCTTATATTTGTTAGCACTGGAATTTTCTTAATAATGATTTCAACCTGAATATTTCTCCATGTTCTCCTTCAGAACTTCCTGAGGTTAGTTCTTACCTTATTCTCTCTCTAGGCCACCTGGAACCTCAGAGAATACTCTTTATTACTGATTTTTTTTCTTTTTCTCATTTCTCTAAAATTTGGAAAGATCAAACTCTCATATTGGGAGGTTGGCTTGTTTGTTTGTTTTGATTGTTGTTGTTTTGTTTACTTTTGTTTTCTTTTTAGAATGTTTTTCACATATAAAATTCTTTCTCCCTTTCTGGTAAGATATTGCTGCTGTGCCTATGGCATAGCAGAATAGTCTGCAGAGCAGGATGAGTTAAACAGAAAAGTATTCTTAGACTCTTTACTTCATATGTTACATCATGCATATTCATTTCGCTTTTCCTCTAACATTTTTGTGTTCCTTTTTCAGTTGTAGAAAATGCATAAGCACTTCACTTTTGGGGGGGAATAGATTGCCTGGTAAAGCACTGGAGTGTCCAACATGCAGGAAAAGCATTTGTCAGGAACAGTAGGGAGATAATTGATTTTGTCTTGGTCAGGGAAATACAGAAAACATTTTGAGGTCCTTCTGTTCAGCCCTATTCACTCCCTAGTTACTAATTATACTCTCCCGTCTCAGCATGAAGCTCTTCTTCCATTCATTTTTAATTTTCTGCATATTATTTTATTCATTCGACATGAAGTCCTGCTGTAAACCAAGAACCAGACTGTCTTTTTTTCACTACAGCTTTCTTCTTATACAGACTTACTTTCTTCCGAGATTAACTGTTCCATTTTTCCGATCACTCATGATTATCAGACCACATCTGAATTTCTAATTTCCACACAAGATTCTAACCATTTTATATAACTTATGCTTAATTTCCAGAAGATTTTATCTCTTACCTTTATTCTAATTTTACTTTATGCTGCTGCCTTTACCTCAGAAGTAAAAACATAATCCTCTGTTTTTTTAATTCACTACTGCCTGAAACATCTGAAAACATATGTCCTCTTTAAGTGAGATCAGAAAAAATATAGCTTCTTAAATCATGGTTAGCAGCTTGTTCACCCTCTCAAATCATTTGGATATTATTTTGCAGATTAGTATTTCATGAGAGGTGTTATCCTGACTGAATCTATCTAGTCCTTAGAATTTTTCACTCTCACTCGTTTTGACTGTGAATATTTGAGAAATCTGGCTCAGAACACTAATTTATCACAAATCTTTCTAGTACGGCTCATATCCCATTGTGGTTGTCCTGTACACTATGATCCTACCAGGAAACACTTTTTCACTGCGGAATAAGGCCTTCAAAAAGCCTTCTTCCATAATGCTTCCATTCCACAGACAAAGTGGAAACTAGAAACTTAAATGGATCATCACTGTTTGCAGACCACAGCATCTTGCCCATGTAGCTCTAGATACAGATATCTACTTTCTATGATAACCATGTGTGGTCTCCCTTCTCTTTCATCTTGGCTCTAAGACTGTTAAACTTCATCCAAGGTAGACAAGAATACATAAATTATGAGGCTTATTTTGTATTTAGCCAGCTAACTCTTGTCAACAGGAGAGCCTAGAGACTCATATAATCTCAGTCTCACTAACGTTATACTTTTGCTACTAAGTTTTAATTTTCAAGACTTGAAGTGCTTAACCTGATAAAGGCCTTTAGACTTGATATAGGCTATCTGGGTGGAACTCAGTGGCCTGTCCTATATGTGGAATAAGAAATGATTTTATATGGGTTTTTGACTTCAATTTTATCAAAGTATCAAAATGTATTGAAAACTGAATGCACACCTTTTATCTGAAGTCCTTAAATTCAAGAAAATTTAACTTCAGCTCCAAACTCTGTGATTGCATCTTTAAAGGCAGAAAGTTGAACCATAACCTTGGAACCAATCACTCTTGATTTAAAAGTGACTAACACTGAGAACTGTCCTGCTGGGGTCGAGTCTTAGAAATACGTGAGTATCTGATAGCAGGTACAAAAAAGTCAGAGCTCTTGCTACCTTGATCAGAACCTTGTGCTTGGACAACTTGGAGATAATGTGAACTACATGTCAGTGTCTCACCTTATTGCAATAAAGATGATCTCAGGTGATTTTTTAATCCCAGAAGAATACTTCTGGACACTATGCCATGGTGGGGTGTGGTGGAGAGATGTTGGGGGGAAAGCTTTTAAGGGAGAAAATAAAGTTGAGAAAAGCATTCTGATATTTATTATTACCAGAAAGGAGGGAAAGGAAACTAATTAGAATTTTAGATTTAGACTTGAAGAGAGCTAAATCATAATCACTAGATTATTTTGCATATTAATGACTAATGAATAACTGATAAATGAACAGTGGTATTTATTTGTAGTCACTGCACTGATGTATTTATTTATTTATTTTTATTTAGATCACTTTTAGGTAGTGTTGCACTGTATTTCCTTTGTAAGTTGTTACTCAAACCACTCATAAATTGTCACAGAGTTCTTATTTCAACAATAGAAAGTGTTTTTCTGCCATATATAATGAAGGCTACACTTCAAATTGGAAACATCTCACACCATCTGTTTCTTACACTTTTTCATATCATCTAGTTAAGGAAAGTAATTTGAAGTTAACAAGGAATAAAAGATAATGAGGTCTGAACTAGCTTTGTGAATTTTGTCTGCCCTCCCAAATCGCCCTATGCTGTGAGCTGTAAACACCATAAGAAAGACATTGGCATAATTAGGCATATTTCCAATATCTTGTATCTCAGCTTGTTGCATTAATCAGTCTTTTCACCACTTGGTGACTAAATACAGTGGTTTAGAGAATTTAGGTATTAGGTGAAGTAATGAAGGGAAAAGTATTGCACTGAGCATGTGTGTAAGATCTATTTAGTGGAAATCGGTTTTTAAAAAAATAGTTTATAAATGAAAATTATGGGACCTTTTTTGTTCAGATATTGTTTTATTTTTATTTTTATTTTTATTTTTATTTTTATTTTTATTTTTATTTTTATTTTTTTTATTTTTTATTTTTATATAAAGAAATAGGATTTCACCAGCTCTGTTAATTTTTGTTTGTGTATCCAAACATAGTAGGGAAATACAATTCTCCATGCTGGTGTTTATTCCCAAGATTTCATAACTTTTACTCAAGTGTTTGGTGTCAACAGTTTACAGGCAGGTTCAGCCCGGTTCCATGACTAATGGGGTGGGGGACTCACAGACCCAAGCCCCGGGAAGGGGAAAAGGGAGAAAGGGTAGGGAGATGGGCCTGAGAACAAAACAGCGGCAACAATCTGAGGAGAAACTAATTTACTAAATAAGATATCGGAATGCAAAATAACACAATATAATACACCATAATTACAATTTAAGCTAATAAATCCAATAAAATGAGAGAGAGAGTCCAAAGTTAAAGTAGGCCTTACTCTAGTTCTGACAGTGAGATGGTTAGGGAGCAAGATGCTGCCAGGATGAGAGATGGGCAGAGAAGAGAACACGTCTCATGGTATGTGAACAGTTTAATCTTTCCCTCTGAACGGAAAACCATAACAGAACAATAAAGCCCTCTGGGGAATGTAGTAGTTCTTCTCTTCTGAGAACCAGGTACCCACAACTATCCATGCTCCACGGAACTGGAGCATTAACTCTTTAACTCCCAGTACACTACATGATGTTATGATGTGGAATACCAATAACCAAAAGTCATAACATTAATATCTTCTGTGCTTCAGGAGAGAATGTAACTCAAGAACTCCAATGAGCCATTTCAGAAAAACTGTCCCTAGGCCTTTGGTCTTTAACTTTTCCAAAGGAAATGAGCTCTTCATTTTAATTCCAAATAACCTCCCCAACTTAAGCTAAGTATAATACTTCAGGAAAGGGGAAAAAAACGAAAACAAAGAAACGTAATCAAAACACACCACCAACAAAAAACTCAGCTATCCACCACTTAAACGTTAAATTGAATTATTTTATTTTAGTTCTATCACAGTAATCATTATTACAACTTAATTTGTGCTTGGATTCAGGAAAACATCTATCTTCCAGAAAACTCTTAATCAATAGTACACACAGAGATAATTGTTTAAATTTAATTACTAAACTGACCATTCTGGTTAATGTTATAATTTATGTGAGTAAAAGCTGGAATGCTCTATTAAGAACACAAGAAACCTACTCTCCTCTTCTTCCTAGTCTAAAAATGTGGTGAGTAATACACATTGCATTGTTTTAGCGCTGTGAGAGAATCACAAATGGTTGTTATTGCAATAAACACTCTAGACACCTGCTATAGATCTTATCATTTATAAAGTATGAAATACTTTTGATGAGGTAATCTCTCTTCAAAAAATGGGAAACACATTTTGTATAAAGAAGAGAAGAATGATACAAAATTGTAACTGTTTCATGGCTGCATGCCATATTCATTGTCTAAAAGTACACTACAAAAATTAATTATGTTGGCTGAGAGACATGTAACATATGCAGAAAATGCAGGCAGTTCCTGGTATATTTGTCAAATTCTGAATTTCACGCATCACAGTGCAGCAATGTAGTTAATGGGCTTTAAAGTTGGAATATGTAAATACGTAATGACAAAAAGTGGCTTAATGAGGATGAATATCCTTGCTGTCACTCTTTTTGGATAAGTATTGATGAAACACTGAGAACATGAATGTTTTCCTTTGGTTTCCTTTCTAAGTCAGAACTTTCATTAATGACTGTTTTTATAAGAGTGAAATTCTGTGTCCCTGAATAGTCACTGTAATGCTCGAGCAAACATAATGGATCCTATTAGTTTGTGTTTGTAAAACAATGACTCCTTCAGAATCAAATGTGGTAGAGATTAATGTGCATAGTACACAGAAAACTCAAAGAAAATAAAATGTTTTTGCTGTGTATTACAAGTAACGACATTGAAGTGAGTGACAGGCTTTTTTTATTTATTTATCTATCTTTTCTAATGGATCAGAGATCTGATTCTGAGAAACACCAAGTAGTGGGAGCAGTGCTAAATATGGAGTAATTCCAGTAACACTCATAAGGTGCAGAGTAGAGCTCAGTCGGTGAATCACAGTAAAGAAAAGTTGACTGCTGTGAAAGTACTTTTAACAGACTGTTAAATACCACTTCTATAAAATTCCGGTTAATACACACCACCCTAGTCATTATTAACTTCATCTTCCACAATACCGGTGCAGTCCACTAGATACTTAGTCGCAATACAAACGACTAAAATTTTGCCAAAATAATCAGTTTACTCAGGGGAGTGTATGGATGTTATGGTGTGGGTTTTTTGGTTCCTTTTTTTGCAGTGGATATGAATAAAAAAAAATGGAAAGAAATAAATGTCATTCAAACTCAAAAGTAATGCAGTGATTTTTGACAAGGAAAATAGATAATATAATTTAAAAACAACAGAAACAGTCATTGTCTGTGATGACATTTCCTGGTGGAGTTTCCTCCTAGTGGTGCTGTTGAAAGGGATTAGGACAAGAATATGATCCTTTTGAAAATAGATGTGAAAATGTGTCAATTTTTACGCTTTAATGTTTTATCTTACATATAAAAAATGTTTTAAAATGGGTATGTTACAAATTCTGCACCACTCTATTTCTTCTGAGTAAATACAAGACAAATTCTGTTGTGAGTCTACTACTGCAAAAAAATCAGTTCAAGTTCCTTTTCATGATCTGTGATATCCATGCATCCTCTCAATTTGATTAAGTTTTGTAAAACTTCATCTGCTTTAGAACTGAATTACAGTAGTTTGTTAGAAGATGCAACTGTACTTCCTAGCACTTAAAAAAGAAAAAAAAATGTCCAATGAAATCTAAAATGAGCAGATCTTCAATAAATATTTGGATTTTTTAATAATTTTAATTTCTGCATACCTTAATAAAAAAATTCTTAGCTCATACACAATGCTGGGATATTACATGGTGAGGAATAGAGGGGAAGATAAATAGGAAAGTTTTGCTGGGAACAGAGATCTTCAGAGCACATCTTCATGTCTTGGTGCAGATTGCTACACACATGCATTTGTGTGTGTGTGTGTGTGCTGGTCTAGAAACTGTATAATGGCATTAAAGTGTGAATTAAGTTATCATTTCTCTAATTAAGCTTATTAGCTCAGGCTTAACAGCATTCTTTCATGGCAGTCTGGCTCAGATTGCAGGCAGAGTGGACTCATATTGTCTGCACCCAGACATGTAGATTTACCCAGAGGCAAAGTTACCTAGAAATTGGATTCCTAACACTGGGATTCCATGTTTTTGTTCTTTGGAAGGGAATTAAACTTTGTTAAATAAGTTTCCTGTAACCTTTGTGTCTGGCTAAGCCAAAACATCACTTCTCCATCACTGGAATTCCATCAGGCTTTGTGAATCTTCAGGTGTACTTACTATCAATAAATCTAAGCATTCTCATTTTTATCTAAAATCTGAACATCCTCATCAGAAACAAAGAAGGAATATCCTGAATCAGTACGTAGAGTACAATCTGAGGACTAGAAAATGATGCTGAAATTATTCTCACAAAAAGGAAATTATTGCTCTTGCACTAAAAGAAAGTGACACCATTAGGAGACAGAGGAAAATGTGCAGTTTAGAGAATTTACTTGTACTTGGCTAAGAAAAAAAATCTTGGATAACTAAAGAATTATTTGAATTTTGAACTTTTCACTCATGGATTTTGCTGAATCTCATTATAAAGGGCTACTCCCCTAGAAACAAAGTGCATTTTTTTCTGTAAGCATATGGCAGGTTCTAGGCATAAAGAAAACAGCTCTCGATAAAATTCAGAGGGAACATCTGTTCAAAGAACCTACTTGGAAAGTAGCCCAGACATTGGGAGAAAACTTAGCTCAGTGTCCAGCTGCTGCAGAACCATGGAATGTAGGATAAAAAAGACAGGAGACAGAAGCAAAGCTGGCTAACACGTTTCACATCTCCATTGACTACCAAACCTACAACTAATTCCATTTTCAAGGGGTGATAACACACACTTTTAGATGCAGGGAGCAGAACTTTAACAACGTTGGTTTATTTTGTGTAGCTGAACATCTTACAGGTTACTAAAAATTGAAAGAACTGAAATTATAAAGTGTTATGTAATGTGACTTGACCCACTTTAGGTAGATGGAATTGAAAATACAGCTATTTATAGAAGTTGCCCGACATGTGAGAAACAAAACTGAGGCCCTAATTTCTGCCAGCAGTTAACAAATAGAGCAGAATTTTTAGTGTCTACTCTTGGGAAGGACATGTATGCAAACATTGTGAAGAAGGCAGATTTTAATACTGCACAGAAATAATTTCCACAGTGGAACTTCCACTGTGGTACTTTTACATTCCAGATGAATGTTTCCAAACCTTTCTTCAGGAATACCAGGGTAGGAGGAGATGGTGGAGGAGGATGTAAAATAAAAATCTCGACAGAGTATTGTTTCACCACTAGGCTACTATTTTACATTGTTACTAGGGAGAAGATAGTTTTACACACAAGATACTTTAATTAAAATCCTTATTTTCATAGCAGGACAAAGTTCTGATTTAAGTCAGGCTGATACAGTATGAATCACTGCTAAATTTTGATAATGACTTAGAAATGTTTGCTAACATTCTAAGGTGCACCTTTCTGAAAGGTAATGGTCTGACCTTTTTGTTAACTTTAGTTAGGGATGATTCAACATAATGCACATGAAAACTGCAGTGTATAATGTTTTAAATAGTTCTCTTCTACTCCCAAGCAAAAGATGAGTAAAAGGTTTTGGTGAGAAAGAGGCAGAGAGAATTACTGTACAAATATGTTTTATTCAAAACTCTCTTCCTTATTTCTGCTCCCTACACTGAAGTCCTCACCCACATATTTCTCCTTACCCTCTGCCATTACTTCGAGGTTCTCGAAAAAGCACTCCAGACAAATGCTGAACCTCTTTGGGCATCAGCCTCTAATTCCAAAGCACATGATTGTCCTTCATCACTGCAGCCCTGCTCTCAAGCCCTCAGAGATATGGAAGGGTCTTCCACTGCCATGGCATTTTGTGCACTTGGAGTCATGTGGAGTCCTAGTGGCAGGTAAGTGTCTGGATTTTGGTTATTTGATTTCTCCTTAAGGAGGCTTTGCACTGTCCTCTCCTCTTCATCTCCCACCCTAATCTTTTCCAGGGGTGCTGGCCACCTCTTGGTTACCATACTGCTTCTTGAGGTATATTCTCAGGATCTTTCAGACTGATTCTTTATCTCTTGAACACTGTGTTCATGAAAATGCTCAATAATAAAAAGCATAGTTAAAACACCCCAGTAGTCTTTAGTTTGTATTTTGGGGTCCAGAGTAGATAACAAGCCAAAATACAGCTATCACTTATTTTAATTTTCTTTTCATGCAGCCAAAGAAGAATGAAATTATCATCAGTTAGATGTACAAATAATATATGCTTGTATTATAGCAGCGCTGGCAGCTCCCATCAGTAATTAAGTATCCCTTCTAGCAAGCAGTACCAACACAGACTATGAATCACCCCGCAGAATCTAAAGTAAAAATAAGCTCATATTGATGAAGCAGGCTGCTGGAACTGGTTTTACTTAAGAAATCAGGCAGTGGAAAAGGAAACAGCAGAGGTTCAGTGATCAGGAATTCAGGTAAAACTGCGTTTTCCACAGCTATACAATAACTACTTTGCATCTCCATAATCCTGATGGACGTCAGAAACAAATATCATGTTCATGCGGCCAGCTGCTGCCAGACCCTCCTGCATTTCAGGCTGACCAGATGTGAACCAGATCAAATTCTGAAGTCGTATAGCCACAGCATCACATCACTGGGACTTAGCCTGTCAGTGTGCCATGCTCCAGTGTGCCTTACTTCAATATGCCCTACTTGGATATACCTGTGTTTTTTGGAGTAGACATGTCTAGACTAGGTCATTGGTGCTTTGTTACAGCATTACAGGAAACTAAGGATAGTTCTGGTTCAAGTGACCCTTGGAAACACAAAGAACAACTGCCCAAAGTTATCTTATTTTGCCTGGTATTGCCTAGATCTTATGAAACACATTGAAATTTCTCATGGTTTCCATTTGAAATAATTAAGATCCCTCTTGAGCAGACAATATTCAGCCAAGAATATCCCAAAGACTTAACAGACCTCAAGAAACACGTTGCAAACCCACATCTGGATTGTAACAAGATACAAATCTAGCAAGTTTAGCCAAATGCCAGCTTTTGTTAAAGATATTTCTTGTAACTGTAAACAGAGTTACTTCTATGATAGACACCATCTGTTACATTTTCATAAACTTTGAACATAAGTTCTGCACTTCCCGGATGGTTTCACAACTTGATGGCAACCTCCCTTAGGTTTTTATTCTCATTGTCTTGCCATATTTGTATACACAAGATCAGTTTATTACAAATTCAGAAAAGCAGTCTCCTGGGGCATCCAGCAGTAGTCCATTTTGACTTGTATTTGTTCTCCAATTAAGCCTGTAATCCTATGAGTAAATGATTCAAATATATTTGATCAGAACTGCATGCATTCAAATCACTGCTGTGGACAAATGGTAACACATTTACATTAAGGACTGTTCAAAGAGCAGCTAAGTCTGGCTGTAGCTGCAGGACTTGTAAAATAAGGAAAATTGTGCTGGGAAGGAGATCTGGCTTTTGACAGGAAACTTTTTAAAATATAAAACTGTAGATTGTCTGCTCATTATTAACAGCGTGCTAGACTACCACCCAAAACCAGAGAAATGTTTTCAATCACTGGCAGTGCCATTGTGAGAATAGTAAGCAGTTGATAAAGGCCTTCTGATCTATTTCTTCCAACATCAATATTAACCATTTTTATCCTTCAGCATACCTAATTTGAATGTATAAATTCAATACATTTTAAAGACTGATCATCCTAGAGAGAAAGAAAAAAGTTTATAAAATGTATCTATTACTTAGAAAAAAATAACAACAATAAAAAATAATGGAAAATAAAAAGTACTGGAGTTCTTGACTGCTTCATTCTGCTTCTTTCTGCTGTAACAGCACTTGTTCGTTATAACTGAAATAACCCTTTCCAGTCTTCTAGGTGGATGAATGAAAGAGGAAATTAATATTTTTGTGCTGCACAGGATATATAGGGAAGCATACCTCTTTTTAATAATCAAGGGACTAATTACAATGAGGCTGTAAAATTAGCTTTTTTTAGTAGTACATATAGTACATACAGTACAGGCACCAGACCACACCTTAAAACCCCTACACAGAAATGGACTTCAGATGTTGAAAAATAAGAGAACTTCCCAAGCTGCATGCTATGAGATCTACACAGTTTTTTTTCTATGTTCAAAAACGTTTTTGAATCTCATTCTTCAAATTCAAGCTGCATTTTCACAAAGAATCTATTTTGACTCTGAATATAGTCCATACTCTCCACAGGTATTTAGAGTTTGATACTTGCTGGAGAAGCAAAGCAACCAGTTTATTGACATTACTAAGAGTAAATAAATATTGCTGAAAATTTGAATTATTGAGAGCTATCTGTTAGAAACTGATAGCAGCCACCTTTAGCAAGTAATGGTTTTCAGTGGCTGAATAGATTGAGGAGGTAAGAAATTGTGTTAAAATCTTTCCAATGCATCTTATGAACAAAGGCAAATACCTTATTTACCAAGTACTCATAAGTTTCCATATTAAAAAAACAGACAAACAAACAAACAAAAAAACCACCTACACCATACTATCCTTATGTCTGGGAATCTACTGATAACTGGTGCATGAAAATACCAAAATTAAAGTGATGTACTATATCCAATCTAGTAGTGCATATGGTCTGACTTGTGGATGTATATGTGAATACTTACTTGAGTCCTACTTACTGACCTGTGGGCAGGCATTAAAGAGGTGTTTTAAATGGCTGCCATCAGATGATTTATCCTGGACAGTGCTCCAATCTTGAAAGAAGAATAAAAAGCTTTACAGTAATTTATGGTAATATATTTGGTAGGCTAAATTATTTGTTTTTCTAAATTTCTAACTGATTTATCAAGGCTTATTAACTGGAAAATATGTGTCCAGTGTCAACATGGAATTAGTGACACTGATATAAATGTTTACGTGGGAACTGACTGCCAGAAAAGAATCTGAGATTGGCTAAATCACTCTATGAGAAATTTCAAAAATTGGTTGAAATATTAACTTTGTATGTATGAACTTTGAAAACTGTATGCATTGTCTTTATCTGGTGTAGAAGCGTCTAATAACAATATTAGTAATAGTAATAACTTGAATACAAATTATTTAAAAAAGAAGGCAATAAAAATACTTCATTTATTTGGTTATTACTAATTAAAGAAGATTACACCCAGAGTAAAATAATTTACAGAATCCAGTTGATAAGCTTGCACCAGGAAAGCCCCGCTTCTTACTGTTTTACTAAACACATAACAATTCCTTCTTTCTTCCCAAGTGGCACTGCAAAGGGAAAACACCATTTATACCTGTCACATCATTTGTCTCTTCACCAGCTAAGTCCCGCCTGCTCGTTGAAAGCTCTTTGCTGATAAAATGGTGTTGAGAGGGAAGGAAACAGCAACAGGTTTTAACTACTTATAATGAGTCCTAGAGTCTTGTCAATACTGGTAGACAGAGCTTTTATGTAGCTAGCACCTGTGCTATCTTTTGATTTAAAGTTTAAGTCACAACACAGAAGAGAAAGGAAATGTATTTATCTCCCCTCCCCTCCCCTCCCCAGGGCTGCTCTCAAGGAGTTCTTCCCCCAGTCTGTGTAAATATCTGGGATTGCCCCGGCCAAATGCAGCACCTTGCATTTGGCCTTGTTGAACCTCATTAGGTTCTCTTGGTCCCACTTCTCCAGCTTGTCCAGGTCCCTATGGATGGCTTCCCTTCCCCTTACTGTATCGACTGCACCAGCTTGGTGTCATCTGCAAACTTGCTGAGGGTGGCTCTTGATGCCATCGTCTATGTCATTGATAAAGATGTTGAAGAGCACCAGTCCCAAGACTGACCCCTGAGGGACAGCACTTATGACCTCCACCCTGACACAGAACCATTAATCACAATCCTTTGGCTGTGTCCAGACAGCCAATTCTTAATCCACCGAACAGTCCATCCTTCAAACCCATACCTCTCCAATTTAGAGTGAAGGATGTGGTGAGGGACTATGTCAAAGATTTTGCAGAAGTCCAGAAAGATGACATCTGTCACCCTTCCCCCATCCACTGATGCCATTGCTCCAGTGCATGGATCAATGTTGGAAAGTAGTATTGCTCTCTATAATCAAACATTTTGTTCACAGCTGGGGGAATCCCAGACTGTGGAGGTAAGAAAATGAGTATGGTGAAAGGAAGACTTGCTTTTGGTTGAGAAGAATATGGTCACCTAAGAAAACTCCGTGAACACAAATTCCTGGGCCCAGGTTGAATGCACTCACAAGTGCTGAGGGAGCTGGCAGATGAGATTGCCAAACTACTCTCTATCATCTTTGAAAAGGAGACATGCATGAGGACTGAAGAAAAGCCAATGACACACTAGTCTTCAAAAAGTGCAAGAAGGAGGATCCGGGAAACTGCAGGCCAGTCAGCTTCACCTCCATCCCTGGAATGGTGATGGAATAGCTTATTTGGGATGTCAGCGTCAATCAAGAGGAAGAGAAGATTATCAAGAGTAGTGAACATGGATTCATCAGGGGAAAATCACGCTTGTCTAACCTGGTAGCCTTCTATGAGGACATGACTGGCTGGGTAGATGAGGATAGTGCAGTAGATATTGTCTACCTTGTCTTCAGCAAGGCTTTTGACACTGTCTCCCATAACATCCTTGTAGGTAAGCTTAGGAAGTGTGGAATAGACGGATGGACAGTGCGGAGGACTGATAATCGGCTGACTGTCAGAGTTCAAAGGGCTGCGATTAGAGGTACAGAGTCTGGTTGGAGGCCTGCAATTACCAGTGTTCCCCAGGGATCAGCACTGTGTCCGATCATCAATATCTTCATCTGTGACTGGGATGAAGAGACAGAATTCACATTCAGCAAGTTTGCTGATAGTGCAGAGCTGGGAGGAGTGGCTGACACACCCCAAGGCTGTGTTACCATTCCAAAAGACCTGGACAGGTTGGAGAGTGGAGTGGGAGGAACGTTATATGAGGTTCAAGAAGGGCAGGTGTAGAGTCCTACACCTGAGGAGGAATAACCATCAGTATAGGTTAGGGGATGACCTTCTGGAAAGGACCTCTGCACAGAAGGACCTGGGTGTTGTAGAATCATAGAAACGCCATAGTTGAAAGAGACCTTCAAGACCTTCAGGAGACTAGAGTCCAACCTTGCGCCTGCCACCAATACTTCTCCACAAAACCACATCCTTTAGTAAAACATCTACACCCTTCTTGAATACCTCCTGGGATGGTGACTCCACCACCTTTCTAGGCAGCCTGTTCCTGCACTTGACCACTCTTTTGGAGAAGAAATTTTTCCTAATATTCAACCTGAATCTTCCCTGGCACAACTTGAGGCCATTTCCTGTAGACCTATTTCTAGTTATGCGGGAGAAGAGACTGACCTCTACCTCATTACAGCCTCCCTTCAGGTAGCTGTAGAGAGCTGTAAGATCTCCTTTGAGCCTCCACTTCTTCAGACTAAACAATCCCAGTTCCCTCAGCATCTCCTCATAACACTTGTGCTCCAGACCCCTTACCAGCTTCGTTGCCCTGGAAACGCTCCAATGCCTTGGTGACATTCTTGTAGTGAGGGGCCAAAAACTGAACACAGTACTTGAGGTGCAGCCTCATCAGAGCTGACTACAGGGGGATGATCAGTTCCCTGCTCCTGCTGGCTACACTATTAGTGATACAAGCCAGGATGCCATTGGCCTTCTTGGCTACCTGGGCACACTGCTGACTCATGTTGAGCCGAACGTCATCCATTTCTTCTGCACAGTCTTGCAGACACTCTGCCCCAAGGCTGTACCATTTGCCGGGGTTGTTGTGGCCAAAGTGCAGGACCCAGAACTCTGTCTTGTCAAACTTCATCTCACTGACCTCAGCCCAGTGATCCAGCCTGTCCAGAGGTTTTATCCTGTTTCCTGGAGGACAACAGGTTTGTCATGAGCCAGCAGTGTGATCTTGTGGTCAAGAAGGCCAATGGTAGGTGTCCTGGAGTGCATTAAAAGGAGCATGGCCAGCAGGTCAAGGGATATGATCCTCCCCTTCTACTCAGCCCTGGTGAGGCCACATCTGGATTACTGTGTCTGGTTCTGAGCTCCTTAGTTCAGGACAGACAGGGAAATTCTAGAGAGTCCAGGAGGGCAAGAGAGATGATGAGGTGCCTCGAGCTTCTCCTCTATGAGAAAAGGCTGAGAGATCTGGGACTGTTCAACCTGGAGAACAGAACACTGAGAGGGGATCTTCTCAATGCTTATAAACATCTACAGGGTGAGAGTAATGTTTATGGGTCCAGGCTCTTTTAACCGATGCCCAGTGACAGAACAAGGGGCAATGGGCACAAAGTGAAATACAGAAAGTTCTACATGAACATGAGGAAGAAATTCTTTACTTTGAGGGTGACAGAGTATTGGAACAAGCTGACCAGAGTGGTTGTTGGAGTCTCCTTCTCTGGAAATATTCAAAACCCGCCTGGAAGCTTTCCTGTGTAACGTACTGTAGAGAACCCGCTTTAGTGGGGGGTTGGGCTAGATGATCTCCAGAGATCCCTTACAACCCCTACGATTCTCTGATTTTTGTGTCATTCTCTGATTCTATGATTCTGTCAATAATAATTTTGAGGTTTGTAATGGCTACTTAAGAATGAAAAATCCCAAGAATAATATACGACATAGCAATATGTGGATTTGTTCACCAGAATACTTCAATCTCAGAAGAAGACAGAGGTGGTTGCATTAATGGAGAATCAAATGCTAACGATGACTAATTAATGCCTAAAACCAAAAGTTATTAAATTTTTTTTTTTTTTTTTAATATGGCTGGGATTGACTTCTTTTTGCTCAGATGAGAGATTCAGCACTCTTTGATAATGCTTCTCTATGTTTTACTGAAACCAGCTATTACTCAGCAGAACTGAGCTAAAACCCTTAAATTCCTGTTAGGACCTCATCAGTAATAGCTTTATCTCAGATCACTGGCTATGGCTTTAAATAAAGGGAAGAGAGAGAATAAAATCACCACCTAATTTGCTGTCAGATTATTTTAAGACACTCAGCTCCAGTCAGTTAAACTGACTCAAAAACATGCTGGTAGAAAAATAGTATAGTGGAAATGAACTTAGTGAACTCAAAAGAAAAACAACAGCATCAGACAATGTAGACTGCTTCCCTGAGCTTCCTGTCATACAGTTAGTCCCTAAATCCCAACAGAGCCAGTGAAGGCAAACAACATTTTATTAAGCAAACACAGAAGTCTGGGTCTTTCCTGTTTTTTTCATAATGAGGTCACCTGAAAAATGAGCTAGATATATCTCAGGTGTTTGGGGGTTTTTTTGTTGTCTTCTGCAGCTGTTATGCAGACAGAGGAAGACTTTTCTTTCCTGTTATTTATTTATTTTTAACAGATCCTGGTCATGTCAACACTGAAGAAAAAAAGAAAGCATGAAGTGTTGGAAAATGCAAACAATTTCTCCTTACACAAGGTCATCAGTGCTATGAGTCAGAAGAGGAAAATGGAATTCAGGATGCTGGGCAAACATTAATATTATTCACAAATGAGCTGTAAATTGCCCTGTTAAAAAGGTAACAAGAAGTTTACACCAGATGTTTGAATGGCACAATATTATTCAGGAACTGCTTGCAATTGAATGTGGTAACTACAACAACATAACTTCATGCACTGTTCAAAAGCAAAGGGAAGTACCAGTCAAGTACTATATAATACTTATTATGAAACAGCAAGTTAAATAACAAGCTCTGGAAGTGCATAAAACTTTGTTTAGTTCTGCCATTTTGTGTGTGTGTGTGTGTGTTTTTGTGTTTTCTGTTTATTTGTTTTGTTTTGTTTTTCCCATTTCATCAGTATAACTTCTGGCCGAATGCCCATTGGACCCATATATATTTTACAGGTGCTAGAATTCAGAAATCTTCGAGAGGGAAAAAAAGATGTATATATAAGAGATTATATTACACTTGTAACATTGATCCAGGTTGCAAATTATCATTTGAAATAGGATACATTATCCAGAAGCAATTACAAAATGGTGTGCCTGTTAAAATAGCCCAGGCACAGTGACTGAAAGGCACTTCCATAAAAAGGAGGAAAAGACAAACAGCTGCAACCCTAACGTAAAACTTTAACTGGACAAAAAGGAAATCTAGTTCTTATGCTTAACTGTTCCAGTTTTGCATCATTGTGATCATTAATTTCAGTGTGGCATCTTCTGTCAGTCATTCATATAAGCCACATCACATTTGAGCCTACGTTCAGTATTTCTCTGAATGTGTTAGCAGCTTGTGTGCTGAAGATGAGTTACTTTTATAATTCCTAAAGCTGATCTTCAGTTGTGTGAATTCCTCAACAACTGAGTCTATCCAAGTGTTAGGCAAATCTGTGTTTACTTTTAAACAATGAGTATAACTCCAGCTAGAATGCAGTAAGGATTTCTTTCTGTGTAGAAGCTTCAGTGCTGAAAAGGAAGATTATTTTTTCCCCATACTAAGACCATTTGATTTGTGATCTTTATGTAACTATTTATGAAAATGACTTTTGATAGTAATACTATAAACACATCCAGATATGTTTATGAAATTCCAAAGAAAACCCTCACTTTCATTTTTGCTAACCAAAATAAGAAAAATTTGTAGTAATTTCTATTTCATTCTACATAGTGACTATGTATTTTTCCCCTCTTGAAAGATGAACAAACAAAACCCTCAGTGCATCAGAGGCAATCATGTTCATTAAATTTTAAACCAGAAATATATGCAGACATTTACTGCTTGATTGGATTCTGAAAGATTAACTTAGCATATGAGCTTCAAGTTCAGTTAGATGACTCAAGTGGTTAACATGTCCCTGATTTATTGTTCTCCAGGGGCAAAGGGAATTGAAATTTGACAGACAGGGTACACTGTACCCATTTAACTAGCAGAACATTAATTCCCAGAAGTCAGAACGTGTGCATTACAAGCAATACATCTTTCCTTTTTGTTTTGTTTTTAAGCTGTATACTGCTTAAAATAGCACAAACGATATCTGAATACCTAAGCAATTCCTGTAGACTGAACTGGTGCAGAGGAAAAGGAAGTGTGTCTGTCTAAGAAGCACTTAAAGGAAGGCTTAATGGTATGCTTGATATAATGCAACTTACTAGTCAAATCTTTTGAACTCATAGGACTCTTTGGGCAGCAGAAGCAATAGCAGCATGCGCTTCTGGGAAGAGAGAACACAAGATAAAGAATGTGTGAGTTGCAGAGATAAACTGGGTTACAAGATGGGAACATCTGTAAAATGTGATACAAAACATGCTAATCATACCTAGTTATTTGTTTCCCTACTGCACTTCCCTAATTGCAGTAGAGAACCCTTGGCCATACTGGCCTATGAGAGGCCACAATGTTAGTACAGTTTAGACTTCTGATACTCATTCGTATAGCTAAATTTTTATTCCACATGCATAAAATCACAAATACAGCCTTTAAAATCAAAAGTCTTTCATAATCTTCTGCATATTTTTTGGTAGAAAATTTTCTTTCCATAAAGCACTGCAATGCCAAAAGTAAAGCTTTTTATAGGACTAGAGGACTGACAGTATGAGAGTAGTAATTCTAAATAAAGTAGCTTGATTTAATTTGGTTGGTAAATTCTATTAAGATCCATGTATCACATAGTACCTTAGGAAAACAGTGTGCTTATGTTGTTACATGTGCTCAGTGTGGAGATACACTTGGAGTCCTTTCTGATCACTACTGTAGCAATTTCAGGTCATGAAATTATTTAGAATGAACTGTACTTGAAGGAAAGCTATCATTGTCAGAATTAGCTCTCTTAGCTCTGTCCTCTCTACTCTTGCTCAAGAGCCAACAAAGCAATTGCAAGTTTCCACTTCTATGTCTTTAGCTACTTTTCCTGCAGTTACTTCCTTTTTACTTCTTTTACAGGATATGAATTCTTTCACAGTACTTCAACTCTGTTTTGCCCTGAAGGTGGAGTGTTTGCCATAGGTATACTGATTTCTGGACATTTTTCTATCTGTGGGGTGTTGGATTTAGGGATTCCATTTCAGCTACACACACAGCTTACATTTAGTGAAAAATTTTCGGACTAGATAACTAATGATTTATTGTTGCCAACAGTGATTTTCTAATTTCACTACCGTAATTTCCACTGAAAGCTCCATTTACATCACTCTATGTTTAGATTCCAGGTAAATGCAAGTAAGTAATTTAGTGCTGTGAAATGAAAGTAAGTAATTTAGTGCTGCGAATGTGCCTCACTATTCTAATTAGCATGATACTTATTATAGACCTTCTTTATTTCTTTCTAGATAAAAAAATGTCCCAGAGAAACAATTGCCACACATTTTTGTGAAGAAAGGAAGAGAGGGGACTTACACTACATATATTACATAAATTATTCTCTATTCTTAATACAAACTGTGCACTGTAATTTAAAGCCAAAGTACAGTTACCCATTTTCCCTTGCAGTCAAGCTATATCACCCCTTGCCTTGACTCCGTCCTTTGGGACATTGCCAGCATTGTTACAATTTAATGGTATGTCCCACTGTTTCAGGAAAGACATGCCTCCCCAGTCTCACTGTCAAATGAAGGCTTGTCAACAACCCTTAATCACTGCTATTATTAGGAAGGTTAAATATATGAACTTTGTGGATTGTAATGTCTATTTTCCATTTTAGTTTGCTAAAGTTCAGTTGTACTATTAGGAAATAAAGATTTAACTGAGAGAAGTTTTTTAGTCAGATCTCTGAGTTTATTTGTCGTTGTTTGTAATTAATTTTGTGCATGTTGTGTTCACATTCCAAAATGCCAGCACAAGAGCTGAGAATACATGTTAAGCAAAGGAGGAAAAATGTATCTCTCACTGAAAATAAAATAACACTCAAATCCCCAAAACACTATAGAAGCACCGAAGAATACAAGGGACATTTTAATCCCAGGCAAGATGAGAACTATGAGAATGTCAGAAATTAGACACATCTCCCATTCCTGGTGCACTGTTGTCTACCCAGGTGAACAATTACTTCCAGGAATTGTGGCTTTGAAATTGGTTGAATTGCACACATACTGAGAACACAGTATGTATTACCTAGGAAGCCTTGGAATATTTTCATTGCAGCCAAGTAATAACAGCTACTTGGAACTCAGTTTCTGAAGAAAGGAAAACTCTTCTACCTTGTATCAAAAACACAGAAGAGTATTCAGTAAGGAATGTAGCTAGCTGGGGAAGAGTCGTAGGGATTTTTGAGAAGACATAATAGATCAGAGAGTTTTTTTTATGTCACAGGAAGTAAGAAAATTCTTGGTTAATTTGCTTTTCAAATTATTAATCATACCATATTCGTTTCCAGTATATATGTGGCATATACATGCTGGTCCTTGAGGAACACACGCTTTGTATTTTCATTGCCATGATGTGTCAGTAGGATGGTGTTCTAATCTTTTCAGTATCAGGTAAGCAGTTCCTATAACTCCTGAGTGAGGCTCTTGGGCAAGGTACATTACCTGTCCTGACATAACAGCTTACCCCAAGGTGTTCAGCTCCTTGGTATAGCCCCTCTTCTGTTAACATGGTTCCTCCTCTTTACATACTTCAATTTTACTGGCTCATTGAATGCTATTATTATTTATCTATTTATAGATTTAGTTGGCTGAGTTAAATTTCTCCTCCATTTGTGCGTTCAACAAGCCCATGGGGGTTATTGCAAGACACAGCCAGTGCAGGAGAAAAGAGAAAAAATTGAGTAAAGACAGAGGATAGGAAGAAACTTCCTCCCCCAAACCCTGAACCACGTAGGTCTCTCTGAAAGTAATGTTTCCTATTTATTTCCATGTAAACAAAAGCAGATACAAAGAATACAATAACACTATTTGAGAAATTCTCAGCTACAAACACTTGGTTCCAACACACTCACTACCATGAGGAGTGCGTTTTTCACCAGTGATCAACAAGAATCTGCATGCCACACTCCTAAAAATCTGCACCAGCAGAGGTAACCCACTGTTTTGTAGCTACTATGACTATGTTGTTGCTGAAACACACCACCCACTGCCTCACTGTGTTAACTTCCACTATTCGGTCTCCGTAAATGTTCAGTAAATGTCAGTGAATGCTGATGAGTGATTTTTTCCTCATAGAGAAATTCAGTGACACACTTTTTGTTCATACACACTTCCATGTCAGACACCATTCTATCAGACTGCCCCTCTGCTCCCATCTGTCACATGGCAACAACATGTAACAGAATATTTGTGGGAAGATTCAGCCTCTACTGCCATACCACCAACATCCACCTCTGACATTGTGAGCCAACATAATAAAATCAGAGGCATTACTTTAGCAACAGCCCTCTTATTACACTTATTCAAGCTACCTTAAGTAACTTAAAGTTACTTAAGTAACATCAACAGAAGCAAAATTTCAATAAGACTGACCTACCCCCTCCACTGCTTGTTCTTCACTTTCCTCTACTCATCATCTCTACACCTTCCTGTGTGTTATACTCTTAAGGCTCTGTTGTTTGTGAATGCAAGGAATCAACTGAGCTGAGCAACATCAATATAAAATAGTACTGCTTTTCAGTTACCTGGTTAACTGAGTAATCATTCAATCTTCTGACCTGGCAAAATGGAAGCAGATGATGTGTTTCAGTAGCAGGACAGGAACAATCATTTAGGATGGAGATGATCACTGGGTGGCTTAATCAGACATTGTGTGACTTGTCCCCAGAACCACAGACTGAAGCTGGCTGTACCACTTCAGTGTTGCAACCTGACAAACACATGCTGCTCATAACAGGGTGATTAACAGCCCTCCACATTCCTATGGCCACGGCCAGTGGTGCCTCCAGCCTCCTGACCTGTTGCACACATAAATCAGGATACACTCAAGCATCGCATTAAGCAGAGAGGCAGCAATTAATAGCTAAGGAAGCAAGAAGAAACAGTGATTTAAACAGTGTCCCAGTGGACTAGGAAATATTTCTTTTGTCAGTCTAGACTGGAATACACAAATAGTAGTATTTTAAGTAGCTGTTTTACTCTTATCTTCAGCTGGGAGTTTACTGGGTGTCACATGGCTCACTGCCATTGTACTGCCTTTATCAGAGGTGTTGCAAGATCACTCCTGGGAGCTGATCTTGTGTTCTGTGCTTCTCAGTTTGTGCCAAGCAGGACAGAAGGACCATTAAATCGTTTGTTAGGGTATTTAGCATTTTATTTGGTTTACAGATTAGAATAAAGAAAGATATTAAAGACACACTGTCAATTTACTCATCCAGAAACAAGAAGCTTCAAGTTAAATCACTTCTATTCCCCCTTTCCCAGGATGGTAGCATCCTGGAGGCTTATTGGCCTTAAAAGGATGAAGGGCTGCTGTCTCAGATCTTAAAGTAGAGGGTCTCAATTCCTGACCCCAAAGTATTTGTCTTGGTTTACAGGGATTATCAGATCAGGGAAGTGAAGCATCCACATAGTTGTTATAGTGACTATCATCTTCACTCTCTGTGCTGGTTCTCTATGGTAATATGGAAGGAAAATGATACATCCACTTGAAAACACTTTAGGAAATTAGAAATAAGTAAGTACCTCCAAAGCTTATCATTAAACAAACCATAATATAATTACTGTTTTCCAATGAGGAATGTGTAGCTGACTAGCTATTTTGAGGGATATAGGAAATAAACAGGTATTTCAGATCATTTAGGAGATTGTGAAAAAAAGCACTTAAAATAGATGAAGTAGGGAAAAGAAAATAAAAACATGCAACATTTTGATAGTTGGTGTCCCTGACAGATAGTTATCATGTATACATTCATGTATACCTTTTGAAATAGAACAATGTTCCTTTTTTGAAGCCTTTTTTCTTAAAGAGATGATGTTGAATTTGGCATTTTGGAGGGCTACTTTTGATCATTTATTACCTTTCTTAGTAGCATTTCATCCCTATTCATTTCCCTTCCCCTTTTAGAAATTCCCAGAACTCCTCTCCTCCACTTCAGCCCATTCCTAGGCTTCTGTTCAGTTTCAAACACTCAATCTAAGAAAGTGTTTAAATGCTGTAATGACGATGAAGAAAAATTTTAGGGATGGTCCTGTCTCTAAAAATACAGCATTTACATGAAAAAGAGCTTTTTATATTTTTTTCTTATTATTTTTTCTGCCTTCTACTTTTCCTGGCATCTTTCTAATATTTGAAACCCTACTTGGCAGCTTTCTTCCTTTCATCTTCTGAGTGCTGCAAATAGATTGAACAACCAGCATATTGAACAATGGCCAGAGGTCATTCATCATCTGAATGTTGGGCAGAACCAAATTTTTAATGAAAAATCTCTGTTTTTTTCCCCTATAGAAAGTTTACTTTATTGCTTGATATAACTGTCACTCTTCTGTGTCCTTTATTTTTTAAGCTATTCTTCTTTTTATTTATTTATTTATGTAGTCTATTCATTTATTTTCTTATTCTGGCCAGAATTTCTAGGCAAGATGTCCAGAAATCATTTAGAAAAGGAAAAGTGTTTTGAACTATTTGAATACAGCTTTTAATTCGAAATTTTTCATCCATTTTTAAAACTCTGCTTGTGCAATTCCAATATGCATAATTAATGCATTAATTCTATATTAATGTATCTCCTAATTTTAGAAGTCATTTCAAGTCTCACAATTTTAATACATAAAAACTACCAAAATTATTCAGATAAAAAAGAAATTTTACTCTATTTTCAAAGATAGAGAGCTACAATTCAAAATGATTTTTGAGTTCAAATGTAGTCTAATTCCTCTGTGTAGAGCAAATGTGTTTGTGCAGGGAGGAGGAAGAAAGAGTGGAAAGGTATAATCATTGCAGTCTCTTAACAGCATCTTGCCCTTCAAAAGCACTAAGCATACACTAGGGTGATAGCCTGGATGTGCTGTATTGAGTTGGAAGTAACCCTCCTATCCATTTTAACATGAATAAAGTAAAGGAAAGAAGTAACCTAAGGAAAATGAAGACTCAGATATACTGACAGCAGAGCTACAGGTATGGATGGAGCCTGTGCTGCACCTGATCCTCTTTCACCTACAAATGGCCCGAGAACACACTACACCTGAGTGCACAAGCTGCAGCCTCAGTGGTTCTTTACTAAACACATATTTTCTATCCAGAGATTAAAGTGAATCCAGGCAGCATACATAAGTTCTCTAAAAAATTAAAAAATGAAAACCCCAGATACATTATAAATACAGACCATCCTAGACTACTTGTTAGACGTTCTTCCTTCTGCTTGATGGTACAGATATTGCCATGTCATGAGATTTGCTTGTCTTCAATATGGTTCATTTGACCTTAAGTTTTAACTATAATTTTCTGAGCTACATTTTTACCATCCACATCTGCTTAGAGACATGTTGAATACTGAAACAGAATTCTGTTCATATCTGTAGGGCTGGGCTCAGAGAAAGTGTTACTGACTATGATAACAGTGGCAGAAACAACACTCGTGCTGGTATTTCTTATCAACCTTCTTTCATGTAGTGGTGCTTTGAAATATGATGTCTTGCACTGACGTGCACTTAAACCCAGTCTAGTTGCAAACAGAGCAGATTAAGCACATGGATTGCATTACTCAGGGCACTCCTGATTTTAAACCCACAATATCCTTTTTTGATAGCATTGTATTCATCACTCAGTTGCTTTGTCACATGCTTTAACCTAATACTCATCTGTTTCTAAGTGTTTTCCTGTATGTCCATTTATGGACTGGTCCTAATGCGGAAAGAACTTGCATCTGCTCTGAAGATCTTTACACTTCCTGGCAGGATTTGATACTGGATTATTTCTTCCTCCTTTACAACTCGTGCATCTGTCTGTGTTGACTCTCATTTTATTCTAGTGTTTTTCTATAATAATTATGGACTCTGTTCCTGACTTTGTCTATGTTTAGCATACTGTTGGGTTTGTCGTTTCCAGTTTTAAATGAAAATATTAAATGACATCAAACATAAAATAGTCTCCAGTGTCAAGACTTTCTGCTAATCTGATGATAACATTCCAGTTATGCTTTGTGGTTAGCCTTCTGGCCATATGTCTTCTTAAAACACAATGTTCCTATTTCACTTGCATCCACAGTATAAACAAAAAATACATACTATATGACTTATTTCCATCTCTTGTCTTTCCAGGACTCTGCAAGGTGCTGCACTTGGGCTGGGGCAATCCCAGGTATTTATACAACCTGGGGGAAGAACTCCTCAAGAGCAGCCCTGCAGAGAGGGACTTGGGGGTCTTGGTGGACAAGACACTGGACATGAGCCAGCAGTGTGCGCTGGCAGCCCAGAAGGCCAACTATGTTCTGGGCTGCATTAAAAGAGGAGTGGTCAGCAGGGAGAGGGAGGTGGTGGTCCCCCTCTACTCAGCTTTTGTGAGGCCCCATCTGGAGTACTGTGTCCAGGCCTGGGGCCCCCAGCACAAGAAGGACGTGGAGCTCTTGGAACGAGTGCAGAGGAGGGTGACCAAGATGATCAGAGGGCTGGAGCACCTCTCCTATGAGGACAGGTTGAGGGAGCTGGGCTTGTTTAGTTTGGAGAAGAGAAGGCTCCAGGGAGACCTCATTGTGGCCTTCCAATACTTGAAGGGAGCGTATAAGCAGGAGGGGGAACAATAGTTCACAAAGGTGGATGGCGATAGGATAAGGGGGAATGGTTTTAAAATGAGACAGGAGAGATTTAGGTTAGACGTTAGGAGGAAATTTTTCACTCAGAGGGTGGTGATGCACTGGAACAGGTTGCCCAAGGAGGTTGTGGATGCCCTGTCCCTGGAGGCGTTCAAGGCCAGACTGGACATGGGTCAGGGCAGCCTGGTCTAGTGGTTGGCAACACTGCATTCAGCGGGGCGGTTGAGACTCGATGATCTTTGAGGTCCTTTTCAACCCAGGCCATTCTATGATTCTATGATTCAATCTGTAGATTTCTTAAAAACTGGTCCAGTCTTATTTTTAGTGCCTTCTACATGTGGAAATTTCTCATAGTTCTCATCAAGTATATAATCCTTTGGAAACAGTTTCTCTTTATAATTTAATATTACTGCTCTTCATCCAAGCATTTTTCCTCTCCTAGGCCTTCACACATTTGCAACCATCCAGTGTAGTGCACATTGCATCTTGAATATATGCTTGAATGGTATAAGTGTAGAAAAGTCACTATACCTATAAAAGACATTATGCACAGTGCAAGCAGAGATACTCCATAAAGGATGCAGAGCCAGAACCTGAAGGTGAGTCAGTACCATAGGGTCTGGCCATGGTGGGCACAATCAAATACATGAAAATGTGTGTTTCCACATCAGCTCTGATTTTATATTTGTAGTAGGTACACGACATATTGAGCACAAACTTCACATGATACTTTCCAGTCATATTTCTTTAGTATTTATCTTCAGTAAATTTTTCTTTTTCTGTTTAGTTGTGGAGTAGCAGACTACAGGAAAACAGATTTTCTTGCTAACAGTGTTTCAAGTTCATAGACCTATATATCAAATAGATGATTATAGAAACAATTGTGATTCACGAGGTAGGCATTCAAATAATCACTTTGTCAGCATAATGTATTTTTAACCACAGGAGAAATCTCTAGCAGCTCAGTTCTTCAGATCTCATGTTTACTGCCTTAACAAAATGCACATATTTTATTGTAAATTATGATCACATTTTAATTGGTACCTAATAATAAAGAGTGAAATACCCATGATTAGGAGTAAAATTTCAAATAATCCATCAAATTAGATCTTTAATATTTAAACGTGAAAAATTCTTTGTAGTTCTCATTATTATACAAATAAATTGCCATGATTTCTGCACTTTGTTAAAAAACAAAACAAAACAAGTTGCTTTGGGAGTGGTAAGATTAACAAATTTGAATGTTATGTCCCTTTTCTGACAATTGCCAACTACTCCACATCCTGATGAAATACTGACTGGAAACTCCCTGCATCCACTATGAAGTCCCTGAGGCAGCTCCTTCTTTGCCTCTTAGCACCTATCTAACCTATCTATAAACACTGCATTAGCAGAGTTCCTTTGAACATTTAATGTACGAGTATGAAGTGAGTTTATGCACCGACAAGAACAACGACTTCAAAGTGGTAATATATCTTTTTACTACGTTGCAGAAACAAATTACTCCATTTCTAGCACATAATGGAAATAACTTTTTTTTTTTTAAAAAAAAGAAGGATTTTAATTTCTAATCAATTGTGGTATTATTTGTTTATTTGTGGTTGCATTTTACTTTTCTCATATTCACTTTAACATACTCTTAATAAATAATTCATGTTTTAACATTTTTGTTGACTTTTAATAAAACCTTCACTTTTAAACACCATGTAAAACCAACATTGAGCAAACTTTTATGTAAGAATTGATTTAAACTTGGAGTTTGTAGCCACTACTGAATGGGTATCATTCTCTCTTATTTCTTTTTCTTTCTTCAGAACTAGATTCAAATATCAAAACTGTGCTTAGTGTTCAGTCACTTCACAAATCATAATGCAAAGCAAAAAAGCAAAGGTTATAAAAATTAGTATTGTTTTATCTGCTCGCTTTATTGCACACTCCATTATTTAATAACTAAGCTACCTCTCACTTACTTTTCTCTTGCATAGCGAAGACCTGAGGAAGTATTATACAACATTAAGAAATTTTACAATAACTCAGAAGGAAGATTGAATTTGGCATGTGTAGATCTATTATGAAACCAATAACATTCAAGTTGAGCAGGCTCTAATAGTGTATTTGGCTTGCATAGCATCACATTCTGATGGTAGTAAAATGAATGGATGAACAGCAAATTTGGACTTATTCAGGAACTTTTTGTGATTTATTCATTAGAATTTAGCACACTTCTATTTTTACTCATATGACTTTTTTAAAATAAAAAAGGCCTTCCCTATCCAGTTTTTAATACTAACTACTTGTGAATATATTCACCCTTTCCAGCAGAATGTAAAAACTTCTCCTGGTGATACTAGTTGATCCTACATAAAATAATGCTTCAGCTAAGCATTGTGAAGACTTAGTATCTTAGGCAACTTTCTATATTTGGGGTTTCCTCTGTATTTACAACTAACTATCCAGTGTTTCCATCTACAAACCCTCAGTTCATTTTTAAAATAAAAAAAAATCAGATTTGTATTTCTGTCATGACAGCTTCTGTTTATCATGAAATTACTGTTCTGTGACCTCGATATGCTGTATACACTATTTCATAGTTAGAGATGTAATTTATTATCGTTCCTGTTATATATGTTATGGATAGTGTAACTACCCAAGCAATAGTAAATGGAAAGTGCTCTGCAAAGACAAAACAACAGACTGCTGTACTGAATAACATAATTTTAGGCTCAATTCTATTAGCATTCATTGATATCTTGAGGCTCTAACCGAATTTGAGGATTTGATCTGAATAGACTAACAAAGAAAAAGCTGGAGAAAGCTGATCTGAGAGCCTGTTGGCCAGCTGTTCCAATGCACTCGGTTATATCTGAAGAAAAAGAAAACTCGTGTTGTTGTAATAATCACTTTATACTTCAGTGGAATTCTGAGTAAATGATTGTCTCGAGAATGATCTCTTAAAAAGCATTTTGTCTTTCTACAGATGAATTTGCTTTTCAATTACAAGAAATAATGTTCATCCAAGGCCTGTGCATTATCAGCATTCTTATAAATAGAAGGAAAAAATATGAATATCAGTTAGTCTAAGACTGAGACTGCTAGACCCAGTATAACTTGACTTCATTATTAAAATAAATGGAACTTTTTCCTTCTTTGCAAGACAGCAATTGTACTTCTTGGCATGTATCTAACATAGCTGACACTATGTGGAACGGATTTATGACTGCCATGATTATGTTAGGAGTTATAATTATTTAAGATAACCAGTAGATCTAGAATTCAACTCAGTCACGAAACATTACTGTAGTTATAATAGTACATAATGATGGAGTATTTATTTTATTCTTATCTATTTATTTTATGAGGGCTGCTCTGAAAGAAATGCCTCCAATTTTATTATGTTGGCCCATGATGTCAGAGGTGGATGTTGGTGGTACAGCAGTAGAGGCTGAACCTTCCCACCAACATTCTGTTACATTTTGTTGCCATGCGACAGATGGCAGCAGAGGGGCAGTCTGACAGAATGGCATCTGACATGGAAGTGCGTATGAACAAAAAGTGTGTCACTGAATTCCTCCATGAGGAAAAATGCACTCACTGACATTCATCAATGCTTGCTGAACATTTATGGATCCCAAACAGCAGCTGTGAGCACAGTGAGGTGGTGGGTGGTATGTTTCAGCAGTGGTGACAGTGGCAGTGGTTCACCTACTGGTACAGATACTTATGAATGAGGCATGAAGACTCTTGTCCATCACTGGCAAAAATGCATAAGAGTGTTGACTATACTGAAAAAGAATGTTTTGTAGCTGATAATTTTTCTCCAAGAAATAGTGTTCCTGTGCTTTTTGTATCTGTTGTCATTTCCGTGGAAATAAATAGGAGGCATTACTTTCAGAACGACTTATGTAATTTATGTAATTGCCTACACAGATAGTTAAAAATAGAAAAAAAAAATTCCTCAGATGTGAGGTAAGCTTTTTTCTACCTACAAAGGAGAGATCTGCAGAGAAAAACCTTATCTGATGAAAACCACAACACTCACAAGAGTCTGTGCTGTATTATTTTCCTCTTAGTATTTTTTTCCCTGCTTTGAGTACATAGTAAGTGTATCGGTTACTCGAACAAATTCTGCCTTTACCTACACTATGAATAACACAGGTTGCTAACTGTTAAGAATGTGCTTGGTTCAGTACTATGAAAACTCATGAACTTTGGTTCTCAAGTGAATAATATTTTGTAGTAAAGGTGTATTTTCTTTTTGTTTCATTCATATTGCACTTATCAAAAGGCTCTTCTTGTAACAAACCCCTTCACTCTGGTGAAAATTTGCTGTTCAGGATGGCTGACATGAGGCATACACATACACTCCATGAAGACTTGATTCCACTCCTGCTTCCATCAAGACTAGAGGAAGATTCATAAGCTGCAAATAAATGGGGGTTCTTCAAATATGGAAACTGGCCCTTCTCACTCTCACTAGACGGTGCTGCAGAGTAGTTTTCTGAAAAGTAAACATAAATGCAAAGTAAATTGTTCCCAGAAATGGCTGAGTTACATTTCACTCTAATTATTGGTAAAATAATATCTAGAGGGGAAAAAAGTCACAGGCAATGTAGATATAATCAAATTAAGATTCACTAGTAGTCCAGATCTCTAAAGTTAAGTTCTTTACAGATTTTGTGTGATAAATGGATTGTAAATTGTAAATTGTGATATTAAAGTAAGAGGATTGTACAAACTTTGTCAAAAAAAATTCATTGTAATGTTCTGCACTGGGAAATCATTCAATCTCATTCAAACTCCTATCAACATAGACGATCTCAACAGTATGGTCTCTTCCCAAATGAACTGCCTCACAAGCATGACTAGGTTTTCCTGTAAGCTGTCTTTAAGACTTCTCTCTGAAATTCTCTGACAGATCCAATCTAATGCTCAGTAACCACACAAAGACAAAATAATGCTTTCATCTCAGAAAGAATTTCATTCAGGAGGGCAATTTGTTTTCTATAACGTAATAGCTAGAAGCCTTGGACAGATTCCCAGTAACTGCAAGATACCTTGTCTTCAGCCTGATGGGGTGCAAGTGGGCACAGCCAACCTCCTGAAAGAATAGCACAGGCCAGGGCAGGGAAAAGAAGGGACAAGAGCACTTGCCCTGTTGCTGGTGTTACATTATGCTGTAAACAGAAGAAAGGAATTATGAACTATGGAAAACTAGGCGCAAAATATAGCTTCATACTGTAGCCTAGGGATAAAAATAATCACTGTGAATAAGTTTGAAGAAAATAAGAAAAAGGCTTGAGAAGCGAGCCCTTGCAAACCTAGTGAAGTTCAACAAGATCACGTGTAAGATGTTGCATTTGGATCAGGGCAAACCCAGGTATGTGTACAGACTAGGAGGAGAACTCATTAAGAATAGCCTTGTGGAGAAGTGGATCCTGATGGACAAAAATCTGGACATGAGTCAGCAGTGTGTGCCTGCAGCCCGGAAGGCCAACAATATCCTGGGCTGCATCAGAAGAGGAGTGGCCATCAGAGTGAGGGAGGTGATTTTCCCACTCTGCCCTTGCGAAGCCCCATTTGGAGTACAGCATCCAGGCCTGGGACCCTGAGTGGGGCCAGAGGAGGGCTGTGAAGATGATCGGAATGCTGGAGCACCTCTCTTGTGAAGAAAGGCTGGCCCCCAGTGCTTGGAGGGAGCTTAAAATCAGAAGAGAGACTGACTTTTAACACAGTCTGATAGTGATAGAACAAGGGGCAACAGTTTTAAATTAAAATGAGGGACAGTTAGGTTAGATGTTAGGGGGCAAATTTTCACTAAGACTGTGATGAGTTGCTGGAACATGTTGCCCAGAGTGCTTGCGGATTCCCCCTCCCTGGAGGTGTGCTAGTCTATGTTGGATGGGGGCCCTGGGAACTGTCAGAATATCACTGTGTGTAATCATTTGTTTATTTTTCCTCTATTCTAATAACTCTTAACTATTCTGAGTACAGTTTATGTGCATCTCAGGTGCGACTCTCTCTCTTGTGTGATTTGTTTTGGTTTGGTTTGTTTGTTTATTTGTCTTCCTTTAGAAATGTAGGATTACATTTAAATATGCTATTCAGTATGTTCAGTGGCAATTGGGCTGCTTATAATGAAATTAGAGATAAAATCATTTTAAGATAAATTGACAGTATATCCTAATATTTGAAGCTAAGTATTGGGAAATACATTGTGTATGTCTTGAACTGGCACACAGGGAGAAAATTATACATATCTTGTATGTTCAATACTAATACTAATGCACACACAATACAGGCATATGTAAAGCAGATGCACATCTGTATGGTGTAAGAATGACTATACAGAAGCTGATTTCTCCCCATTGCTTGTTTTAAATGTGATTCTATTAATTGCCAGCTGGCTGTGAGCTGGAAGAGAGCTGTCAATAGAAATAACAAAAACAGATTCATCACTTGATTTAATAAGAATGGTTCAGTACACATCATCTGCACTATGCATTCATTCTTGCCCTTTTCTAATTGGTCTGTTCAAATTGTAGAAGATTACATAATTTTAGTTAAATTATATGAGAGGGAAAGAGAGCCCAAATAAAACAGGGAGAGAGACAGAGAAAGTGAGAGAGAAATGATTAATTTATACTTCATTTTAATTCACATAAATATAGTTGTGTATTTTGAAATGTTTAAATTTAAAATGAAAGACAAATGAGAATTGCTTTGATTTGCGTATATCTGTATTCCAAACATCTATCACCCACTGGAGTATGGAGCATAGAAAAAGCTACTTCATGTTTAAATTAAGAAAGACAGAGCACATGCTGATATAAAAAGGATACTTTCTTAAAAGGAACAGTAGCCAAAAGACCTAAGGCTTAAGCAAAAATGACTAGATTTTCAACTGGCTCAGTGAAAGGCTTACACATTCACAAACTATAATGGCAGTTGCATTAGGTGTCAAAACAAAGAAAGTCATAAATATTCTTCTTCCAAAAATTACTTTAAAAAAATCACTTCTGGTATTTTTTAAGTGTTTGAAAAGTAAGGTCATGCTTTAGTGATACTATATGTAAGAGCATTTTGAATCCTTCTGCAAGACTTAAGAGAATCTAGGTCTTCAGGCCCAAGCAGGACACTTAGCTGATACTTTGTGTAAAACATCTCTAACTTACAGTATAGACAGATTCTGATTCTTGTGGTGAAAGCTAAGTCAAACATGCCTTTCTCAGCATAAAATATAGTTGAATGCAAAATATATTATCCAGTATTTATGGAAGGAAAGAAGAATGTCATGGACATTAGCTGTGTGTGTGCGAGGAAAAGGAAAGGTGCCAAGGATGTTCCTGACCACAAAGGCTAAATCCATTCACTTTGGTTTGTTCACTCACATACAAAAAAATATAGAGCTGCTCTGAAAGTAATGCCTCCTATTTTATTATGTTGGGCCACAACACGACAGGCTCATATTGGTGGTATGGCAGCAGAGGCTGAACCTTCCCACCAATATTCCATTACACTTTGTTGCCCTGCAACAGATGGCAGCAGAGAGGCAGTCTGACAAAATTGGTATCTGACATGGAAGTGTTTATGAAGCAAAAGTGTGTAACTGAATTCCTCCACGTGGAAAAAATGGCACCCATTGACATTCATTGATGCTTGCTGAATGAATATGGAAACCAAATAGTGGATATTAGTACAATGAGGTGATGGGTGGTGTGTTTCAGCAAAAACACCAGCACAGCAGCTATGAAACAGTGGGTCATCTCTGATGGTGTAAATTTTTAGAAGTGCGGCATGCACATTCTTTTTGGTCACTGAAGTGAAAATGCACACCTAATGTTGGTGACTATATTGAAAAAGAGTGTTTTGTAGCTGAGAATTTTCTCTCTCAAATAGTGTTATTGTATTCTTTGTATCTGTTGCTTATTTCCATGGAAATAAATAGGAGGTATTACTTTTCAGAGTAACCTACATTTATATATATATAGTATATTTTTTTTCCCATGTACTTTGAAGATATGTAGCAGTGGAACTTTGTTGGAACTCCTATGTCCCTTGGCTACTGGTTTTGAAAACTTACGCTATGCGATAAAAACCTTTCTCTACCATTGCATGTTGCCACTTTACACAAGATCTTCTTCCACATTGATAGGTAGCACTACTATCCTCCAACTGGTTTTACAAACATGTGAGAAAATATAAATTCAAAATTTGAAGAACTAAAAGCATTATTCAATTTCAAAGTGTTAATGTTGTTCTATAGGCTGTATAGCATATACATGTGCTATATATTCTATATTCTAGTTGACTTCCTGGTAAACTACATATAACTTTGGAGGTAGTGAGAAAAAGGAGGAGATTTTCATGTACTTGCTGAAAAATGGACTCTGATATTTAAGAGTATTTAAGAAAGAGCTGAGATTTTAATATTCAGAAGACAATGCTTTGTGTATTATTTCTGACATTGGATGTCATTTTTCTTTGCTTTTCTCAGGTGAGAGGAAACTTGGTTTGAAATACCTTATCCTCCATATTCTTGAAATGTCTACAGGAGTTTTATTCTCTCCAGAATTTGGCTGTTGCTATGTCCATTGATGATAAGTAAGAGTAACTGAGTAACGTTTCTTCTAAAATGAAATAGTGAATCCTCACAGTTTAGCTCTCATTGATATATTTCAAAAGGAGTTGTCTTTTCAAACATACAAAAACACATTCTCTGAACCATTCAGGCTTTCTGCAGATCTAGGCACTGCCTCACTTTTATCCACACAAATATGAGGGTAAGGGACTTTCTTAATTACTATACATAAGCTTTAATAATGGGATGACTACTTAAAAATGTAAATTCACACAGTTACAAAATTATAATATATAAAGTATTTTGGTAATAAATTAATTAACTGAATGCAATTCCAAAGATATTGTAGATTTTATTTTATATCATTTATATCAAAACAGTTTTCAGACAGTGCAGATTTCTTCATATATCTGTTCATGGGTTTGTAGAATGAAAAGCTAGAAATGAGGTCTTTGTTTTTGCTGCGCAGGATGCAGGTTTTGGTATAAACATTGCATTGCTTTTAGGTATCACTCTTACACACAGAAGAGTTTGACACCATTGATGTGTGTATCCTGTTTCAACAGGCCTTGAAGTCAACAGTTTTTTTTTCCGTGTATTTAAATGGATGTAGGAAGAGGAGGACTGCTTTCATATTTACTGAATATATCCTGTTAAACAGCCCAAAGAATGATTTACCAGCTGTTTTGCAGGATACTGGCCTTTGTTATGAAATTATTCATTTTCCTGCCATGTCACAGCACTGGGAGACTTACTTGAAAGAATGAGCTGCAATGCCTGTAGGCCATGGAAGATTCTACAGGATTACCCTATAGATATGCTACAGACAGAGAACATATGCTGCATAACTAGTCTGTAGTGAGTGAGGCTGCTGACTTGCCACAGCAAACTGCCCAACTCTATTTCCACCTCTAAGACTAAAATGCCTCTCAACACAGACCAAAGGACTGTGTAAAGAAAACATTAATTTTTTATTTGGTTTTCATAGCTGACTGCAAGAGACCAAAACCTCCAATCCAGAGGACCATTATGCAACTTTTGCCACAACTGCTATATTGACTTTAGAGGTGGTGTTATGAGATTGAACTGCATCTAACCCCTGGGGTAAGCAATCTTGTCAGGTCAGACCTAATATGTTTGAGTTTGGAACTCTCCAGTAATAAATACCTGCATAAAATATTTCAGATTTACATGGCTTCAGCAGTTGTGAGTCCTTTAAGTCACAAAAGCATCAGTGTTTATTTGAGAAAATCAAATATTGGGAAGGGAGGAGAAGCTGTGTGGAAACGTTTATGGGCAAAGCATAAATTTGAAAAGAAAAAAAGTTGAAACCTTGTTAAACTAGTGATGAGCAGGAGTGGAAAGTCAAATGGACTTAATATGAGCAGAATTTGTCAGTTGATTTTCTCTGCACCTTAAAAAATAGCAATACATAATTTCTCCTTGAAGTGGATTCTTTAGGCACGTGTTTCTCAAAACACCATGTTAATGATTCCAAAAGTACCATAGGCTTTGGCTACAGCTTTTGGAAGAGCTGTAGCAACTGTTGGTAACCTGGGGTAAAGTACATTAATTGCACCTTAGCACTGCCTGACAATACTGCTTTTTATGTACATCCAAAATGTGGTTTGGTCTTTTGTCAGTGGAAGGAAGACATTAAAAAACGAAACAGAGAAAAGCTCGATCAATGGTCAGAAGTGGCATTTGTCTGTCACTCCCTAACTGCTTCTATACAACCAGAAGCTCTCAACCCTAAAAGTAATGTTTCGCAAACAAGCTGGTGATTGGTGCATGATTGTGAATTAACACAGATTGCTAGCACATCAGGAACTGAAATCCTTTTTCCTGTTTTTCAGTTTGTAAAGGATAAAATCCTGTAGCCTGATGTTTTCCTTTCTGAGAAACTTATCATCCTCCCGGAAGCAGACAGGCTTGTTTTTTCTCATTAAGATGGTCTGGAGAGAAAAAAAATTAAGTTTTCCTGTCTTCGAGTTTTAAATAGATCTCTGAAGCTGTTGAAGTAATGTGCTGCACCCCTGTGTTTGTATTTTCTGTCAAAAGAACTCTACTTTCTGGAGCAAAGTTCAAAGTACAAAATATTATATTTAGAAAGAAAAAGGGTAAAGGTTTAATCTTTTTTTTTTTTTTTCACTTGTTGTTGCGTCTTGGACTAACTACAGAGTTTTACTGCATTTTAACAGCTTCACAGATACTTATTTACTACATCAACCTAGAAAAATGAAACAATAACAGCAAGAAAAGCTCTCCGTTTTTGACTTCTGGTGCCTCAGATATTTTGTGTGTTGTCTACTGTTCTGTTTAAAATAAATTTTAAAATTGCACGAGTGTCTTTATATCCTCCTGCTATTTGTTATTAAATTATTTTTACAGAGTCCTGGCCAAGTAGAGGACCTGTCAATCTCCTTCACCCCCACTGAGGTGAGGGAGATGCTCAAAACATCCTCTCAGCTTCCTCATGAATCATTCAAAAAACTGGAGAGATGGAAATTGTGGTACCTTTATAGAAACATAGAATCACAGAACATCCTGAGTTGGAAGGGACCCAAAAAGATCACTGAGTCTAACTCCTTGCTCCACACATGACCACCCAAAAGTCAAACCCTATGTCTGAAAGCATTGTTCAAGTGCTTCTTAAAGTTTGGCAAGCTTGGTGCTGTGACTACCACCTTGGGGAGCCTGTTCTGCTTCCCGATCACCCTCTCAGTGAAGAAATTTTTCCTAGTACCCAAACTGACCCTCCCATGACACAGCTCCAGGCTGTTCCCTCAGGTCCTTTTGCTGTCACCAGAGAGCAGAAATGAGCTCCCCTCATGAGGAAGCTGTAGGCTGCCATTAGGCCTCCCCTCAGTTTCCTCTTCTCTGGGCTGAACAAACAAAGGGAGCTCAAGCTGTTCCTCATATATCTTGCATTATTGGACATCTTGGAAGGATGGAGCTAGTCATGAAGTCAAAGAGGAAAGCCATCAGAAGGACATTGCCAGACTTGAAAAGCCTCTGTGTATTCACAGAGTAAGGTTAGCTAAGGTGTTGGCTAGGTAAAGTTTCTGAGTTGACTTATATCTGCTACGTTAGGTCCTAGATTGGCCTTAGGGTAAAGAGCAGCCTTAGAGTAAAGGCAATGTAAAGCTCAGCTGTACTTAAAGTACTTGTTGCAAGTCTTCTATTCAAGAAATTGTATTTTAGTACTGAAAACCTGATAGTTGATACCTGAGGTAAGAGGTCTGTGGTAGACAACATTGTGAGTCTCAGAATCCTCAATATTTTATAGCTTTGTGGAAACTACAAAATCTGTAATGCTACTAAGAAATTTGTAGTGGATAAAGATGAAAAATCTATCTTTTATCTACCCTAAAACCTCCTTCCACAACCTGGTACTGTGTACATTTTGCAAAGTGAAGCAAAACTGAAGTTGCTTTCATTTTATTGCTCTAAGTTCCCAGATGAATGAAAGGGGGATGTACTATAAACTACAACTGGGTCCAAAGGATGAGATCCATAAAAGCCTCAAACGTTTGAGAACATTGCATTTTACTGAATTTGACTTCCACATGATGACCTTATTCATAGCCTGCATTTGTCATAAAGTGTTCCTGGTGTATCATAGGCAAAGAGTGAAGTTCAGAATGGGATCTTCTGAGATCAATATACTGAGAAGTGCAGTTGCTAAACCTAAATCTCACATCTCTGAAACTAGAGTACACTTTGTTCAGTGTACAATGCTGGGTTCGCTTCCCACTCCTCTCTTAAGAGTTTATGTTACATAAATACAACATGCGTTCCTCACTCATCCTATCCTGAAGAAAATTTAAATACCAGTTTAGCAACTGAAGGATTTGGTCAGGGAATGGAAGACTTTGATTTCTTCACTGCCTGAGTGCTTTCTTATACTTTGTGTGGTGAAGTGCTTGGGTGAGGTTCAAAAAGGAACAGAATTTACCCCCTCTTGGTGAATGCTCCTGTCACTGGCCTGAAAAGTCGACACTCTGTCTCACATATTCTCTTTCTCTAGGTACTACTTGTCACAATTTTCTTTTTTCACTGTAAGTGTGATGTAAAGAGATGATGATAAAGTTAGAGAAGTCACTTCAAGTCTGATACTTAAGGTAATGGAAAGGCTGAGGATAGTCAGGAGAGATAAGAAGGAGGGCTTGGATTTTCTGTTCTGAGGGACTTCATATTCCTTCAGTGAAGTGATCAACTACTAGTTTTATTTTATGAAACATGGATTGCTCTTCTCTAGATAATAGAATGACTTGAGTTGGAAGGGATCATTAGAGGTCATCTTATCCAACTCCCCTACAGTGAACAGGGACATCTTCCCTCTTTTAATTTGAAACCAGTCTGCCTTGTCCTATCACAACAGATCATGTTAAAGAGCCTGTTTTCTTCTTCCTTATAGCTCCCCTTTAGATACTGATAGGCTGCTATCAGGTCACCTCGCAGCCTTCTCTTCTCCAAGCAGAACTACCCCAGCTCTCTCAGCCTGTCTTTGTAGGGTAAGGTGTTCCATCCCATGGATCATTTTTGTGTCCCTCCTCTGTACACATTTCAACAGGTCCTCATCTCTCCTGTACTTAGGACTCCGTATCTGGATGCAGTACTCCAGTGAGGTCTCACCAGCACAGAGTAGAGGGGCAGGATCTTCTCCCTTGACCTGCTGACCACGCTTCTTTTGATGCAGCCCTAGATATGGCTGGCTTTCTGGGCTGCAGGGGCAGATTTCTGG
This sequence comes from Numida meleagris, assembly GCF_002078875.1. NCBI lineage: Eukaryota > Metazoa > Chordata > Aves > Galliformes > Numididae > Numida > Numida meleagris. The sequence goes on along the minus strand of NC_034409.1, from coordinate 19,563,587 downwards.
CTCCAGGACCCCTGAGGCAAGTCTGTGATTTATCTTTAAGTCCCCCAACTTGTACTAACAGTGGAGATTGCCATGACCCAGATCCAAGACCTTGCACTTGGATATGTTGAACATCATGAGGTTCTCCTGGGCCCATTGCTTGATCCTGTCTAGGTCCCTCTGGATGGCATCCTCTCCCTCAGGTGCATTGACTGCTCAAACAGCTGGGTGTCATCCACAAACTTGCTGAGGGTGCACTCGATCCTGCTGTTGATGTCATTGATGAAGACATTAAATAACACCGGTCCCAGTACTGACCACTGAAGGTCACCACTTGTCACTGATCTCTATCTGGACATTGAAAAATTAACCACTACTCTCTGGGTACAATACTGTAACCAGTTCCTCATTCATCTAACACTATTCATCAAATCCATATCTTTCCAATTTGGAGAGAAGGATGTTGCGGAACTGTGTCAAAGGCCTTCCTGAAGTCCAGAAGGATGACAGCAGTAGCTCATCCCTTGTCCACAGATGCAGTTATACCATCATAGAATGTCCCTAGGTTAGTCAGGCAGTATCTGCCCTTGGTGGAGCCATGCTAGTTGTCTCATATCACCTCTCTCTTCCATGTGTTGTAGCATAGCTTCCAAGAGGATCTGTTCCATGATCTTCCCTGGCACTGAGGTGAGGCTCACTGGCCTGTAGTTCCCTTGGTTGTTCTTTCTACCCTTCTTAAAAATGGGTGTGACATTGCCTTTTTTCCAGTCACCAAGGACTTCACCTGGCTGCCATGACTTTTGGATGCATCTCATTTGGACTTGTAGACTTATGGACATTCAGGTATTTCAAGTGATTGCAAACCTGATCTTCTCTTACAGTAGGAGAGACATTGCTCCCCCAGTTCCCACCTTCAGAACCATATACTTGAGGGCTGGGTGAAGAGCTGTTGCCAGTGAAAACTGAGGCGAAATTTGTGGAGAACCTCAGCTTTCTCCCCATCTTTTGTTACCTGCTTGCTTGTCTTGCGCACTAGGGGAGTATACCCTCTCCCCTTTGCTGGTTGATGAACCTGTAGAAGCTTTTCTTGTTCTTCTTTGCACCCCTTGCCAAGTTCCAGCTGGCCCTTGGCCCTCCTGACCCTGTCCCTAGATCTAAACTAGAAGACACATTGCCTTGGTTGCCTTGTCAAAGTGCTCAGAATTTTAAGTTCTGCAGAATGGTAGAGTTTATTATGTTGGGCTTCTGGCCACGCTGACATAAATAAGCAGCATCTGGCCACCTCAGATGGCTGGAAATATTTGGTTCTGCTGTGAAAAGTCCTTGTTAACGTATTCATAGAAGTATTAATTGGAAGGTATGGGTGGTAGTGTCTTTAGCTCTACGTCACTAGAGTTTGGGCTGTGGAAAAAAGAAATCAAAGCACTTGAAAGTGATTATGGTGTGAGAAGTGGGAAAAAGATTAACTTCACATAGACTGCAGAAAGCTATTACTAGAGTTTATGTTAACAGATCTTTCCGAATCTGCTATTGAATGTTATCTTGTACAATTTTTGGATGCTCATAGATGCCCTAATCACAGTAGCAGTTCTTTCCCATTTGTTATTTTCAGGATATGCAACACTTTCATAAAATAGAACTCACTGTCTCTGTGTTTTGAGATGAATGTAATGTATATAACTGTGCAGGACAGATGCATTAAGACAACTTGGACAATAAAGATAGGACAGAATGTGGATACCATTTATTATTTGATGCAAAAGTCAAGCTTTGCATCTTTGCTATGTAGATATACAATACAATGTACAATATACTAAAAAACAATATACATACTATACTGTAACATATCCTAAACAAAGGCATTTACATTTTTGGAAATGGACCTGTATAAACAGTATGTTACTGAAAATGTGTTATTGCAGGTTCTTTTTTAATGGCATACCATATTAGTTTGTCATGTACAAATTGTTAGGTATGGTACAAATTGTTATCTTTTATGTCATCTATTTTAAAGTGCTTCAGAATAAATGCTTAATAAATCAAACATAGCAGCAAATACATTTTACGTATGTGAACCTATTGCTTACATAACCTCATGCCATAAAGTAATGTATAATAAATCAAACTTTTTCACATATACTGGTAATTAATCTAAACCTAAATAAGCTGCTTTAATGCAGTCAATAAGTGGAATTGAATTGTGGAAATTAGGTTCTTAAAATTTGTTAAGGTCAAATAACTTCCAAGAAAACAATACCAAAATTTGTTTTTGTCATACCTAGTCTTCAGTTTGTATCTGCAGATACGGTTTTAAGTATTGTTGGCAATACACTTAACACTGACATAGCTTTCTCTTTCATGTGGTCACAAATAAATGTTCACTGTGATTTCTCTATACTACTATAAAACCTGGCATGTGTCATCACCCCAGCTTTTTTTTACGATTTCCTTTCTTTAAAGTCCTTCATTTTCTAGAAATTTAAAATACACATATGGAATTTTCCGATACTTCATGTGAAAACCACTGTTTATCTCACATTAGTGAAAAATATTTCTGTTATATAAAATACAGATATTATTCTATGCTTCATGTGTTTCTTACATAACCCTGGGCAGAGTTAGTTTCAGCAAATGTCTTTTTAAATAAGCGAGAGAATCTGCATTTAGTCTTCATTTGATTAGACTTTCGCTTTATCTATTCATTTTGATTTTTTTGATATGACTATTTAAGATTGCATCAGTATTTTATTTCTCAGTGCTTTCAGAAGAATATTATTCTATCCAATGCTAAATAAACTGATTGTATAAAAAACACTTCCTTCTATGTAATGAAATGAAGTCTTCTTCCAACCATGTTGATAGGGAAAGAATGAAATCTCTTTCTTACTGACTTGCTGAAATCATAAGTACCGATGACATATAGTTTACTGAAAGGTAAATAAAAGCTGGAAGGTTAAACTTCCCAAAGGCAAATTTTCAGTTACAGGAGGAGTCAGAAGTCTTCATTCTCAGGCCTCTGCTTTAACCAGTAGACACAGGTCCATTTACAGTTCAACTTTCTGTCAAAACTTGGATCTGTAATTAATCTTTCCCTTAACCCAAAAGAATACACCTATAGACACCTATGATTTATTTACTGGAATCTTACCTTCTGACCCTTTCCTGCAGGTCCTTCACGACTTGAAATTATTTTTCATGCAGTAACAGCATCATTATATTCCTTACTGATAAGATATCATATACTAGTAGCAATTCTTACACGCCATGTCTCAATAGACCTAACAAAGCAGAAAAAAAAAAAAAAGCCACCAGGAAATCTGTTTTTCAGTCTTCAGTAACGTAATAGAGAAAAGAATCTTTGCATATAAAATCTGCCTTATAAATATGTATAGATCTTCAGGCTTCGATAACTAAAAGAAAAAAAAATAAGCCCATAAAAATGGAAGTGTCCCATTTGAAGACATAATATAAACATTTTGCAAGTTAAGGCATGATGACTTGAAGAACATTAATAGAATGTGTTGATTTTATAAGCATAAAATTGGTGCTGTGCACCAGTTATAATGCTGAGTGGAAGCTGACAGCTAAAATCAAAATAGTTTGAGGATTATCTAGGGTGCACATTAGGAAATTAGACAACTTCAGACATGTCATCCAAATCTGTACAAATGTCAAGATTTTCTCAGCAAAGGGTCAGGTTTAGATAGGGCAGTATCTAAAATATTCATGGAAAGGCTACATTTTCCAAATCACACTTTAAGCTGTGGCAAGGCAATTGTTGGGATCTCCCTTGCAGCTGTTTGAGCCACACTTGGCCTGCCGTGTATGGACTACAGTTTCCATAGAAGCTTTCAGAAAGTTATGTTCACTAAGAGAGAATTATTTATAATGTACTAAAGACTGTTCAATATATGTGGTGCTGTTCTTGATTCCAGAGTCTCCAGCAGAAGAAATGAATGCAACCATTCATATAGGAGTCATTTCATTCAAATAGAAGTCATTTCTACTAACCATGAAATCCTTCAAAATAGCTACTAAGATAGCTGACCTAACAAAACAAAACAAAACAAAAAAAAACAAAAAACAGAAAAAAAACAAAAGTTGCTTTAAACTGTCCTATATTTGTCTGAAGTGTAACCTTACTGCTGTGAAGTGTCCAATTAAATCTAAAGATCAAGATGATCTGAGATGCTGAATCAATAGAAAAATAGATAATTTCCATAATAATGACGATTTTTGTCAAGTATACTTCAGTGAAAATCAGAAGTGAGAAGTTGTGCAAGGGGATCATTCCAGAGGATGCTGGCAACAGGATCTGTGATCTCATAAGCAAATTCATAAAACTGTGAAGTAAGGAAGTTGCGTATGGGTGTTGGGCTTTAATCCTTACGTGTTTCTTAAAAAGTATTTGTTAATGGCTTTGCACTATCATTTTACTTTTTGGTGCAGAAGACATAAACTTAATGATAGATCAGAAAGGATATGCATTCCTCATTCTGTTTAAGAATCAAAAAAATTCACTATTCATGCATTCTCAATTCATTAATCTATCTGGATACTAATCTCCATGCTTCATTCAAGGGAGAAAATCTAGTTAGTGATATGTCATTGTTTTTCTAAAGATGCATGAATAATTTGTGTTGATTGAATCGCTCCAACAAATTAGATTCTTTTTTCTCTGTTACAAAATCAATCAGTCAAGACAAAGTCACAATTTTACTTCCCAGTAAAAATATGAGCCTAATTATTTTTCCACCAGTAGTTCCCCTAATATTGAATAGTCAAATTTTGTTGTAAATACTTAATCAAAGAGAAGGTCACAAAGTTTTGTTTTCTCTTCACAAATGTGCCTTCTCGAGAAACTGTATTATGCTGGTCATGTTTCTTCCTCTTACGTGACAGATTTGTGGAGATGTAAGAGTGTTTACTGCCATGCTTTTGAAAATGATGCTTTTGAAAATGATGCTTTTGTTGATAATACTGATTGAAACTGGAAGATCTGATGCAGAAAACAAAAACTTCCTTCCAGTTTCCAAGAACTCAACTGTTTTTCCCATGCAGATAAGGGCTATTTATTTCATGATATTGGATTTTCAGATCGTGTCTCTCCTAAACAGTATCCACTAAATTGTGTGGAATGAAGACAATTTATTTGAAAAGCATCACAGAGAACATTCAGTCTTCTAACATTTTTCATAGCACTATTAATGTTAACTTATTTTAGAATGACTTTATGAGATTAGCATAAAAGCCCTTTCCACAGGAAAAAAAAACAAAACCCTTCAAATATTTTCAAAAACTCAGTTTTGAAATGATAAATGCTTTTCAGGAAATAAACTGGACTGCATTTCTGTTCAATGTAACTCTCAAACTGCTTAAGCTGTTGTCCCGTTTTATCTCACTAAATAAAGTTGTGAAGCTCTAAAAAAAAAAAAAAAAGAAGGAAAAAAAAGAGTTGAGAATAGAACTTAGGTTACTTCTCACCCTTTGACTACTGGAGCTTTTTGGAAGTGGAAACAGAAAGTAAGATAAGGAAGGATTTCTCAATTACTAGCAAACTTTCTGATTGAGTTTTGAGCTATTATGTATCTGGACAATTCAAAGCTCATTTAAAGAAGTTTCTCAGATACTTACATCTGATCAATTCCTAAAGACAAAACCAATCTTCATAAATCATGGATGTTATTTTGCAACTTCATAATGGAAATGTGTGTAGCTCCCACTGTATTTATTGTCTGTTTTTTAATAGACATAGATTACAGGATGCTTTACAGGAAGCTGCGTCATAATTTACTTTTCTTTCTGTTTTCCCATGTTTCTACTTCGGTTATTAGTTTTAGTTTATGGGGATTAGAGTGTGTGAAACATTACTTTTTTATGAAAGAAAGAAAAAGAACAGATCTACAGATAGATATACTTACGTCCTAAAAGCTCGCATTATCTTTCATGCCCCCTCTGTGGATTAAGTTGAAAACAAATTCTTTTTTGTTATTCTTTGTAAAGCCCTTCTGCGATTTTTAAATACCTGCTCCCTTTACTAGACTTCCCTATGATCCTGGGCTTCAAAGACTGGTTTTATGAGGAAATCATGCTGTCTCCCTGTCTCAGTGTGCAATCTTTCCTGTCATCCACTCTGGGAGCTTCTAAGCATGGCTTGCTGCACACAGATTGTTTGTGAAGCTGCCAAACGGAAGCCAGCAGCCTAGCTGAGCTGAAAGAGATAAAAACAACATTATTTCATAGCTATAAAAAAAACACAATAGACTTGTAAATGGTGCCTTGTACAAACAGGGTTTTTCTTCGTGAAAAGAATAGTTCCTTCAGCAGAGATTGAGACATCTGTATTGTTCATTCACCTCTTGTGCATAGAGTTGCTATTAATAGCCCCACATTAGAAAATCTTGCTATAAATAACATCTGAAATCCACTCCCATAATACCCTTTGTCCTTAATATGCCTTCATTGGGACATTTGCATGTTTACCATGAACAAGAGAACAAAACAACTTTGGATAAAAAAGGCTATGACTACATTCAGCGATTCAGTTCTTGGGATGACTTTCATTTGGTGGGGGTAGGAGGAAAGAGAAGAAAGAGACAAGCAATAAACATCTCTCTGAATTTTCTCCAATATTCTAGCTAGACTAACAGGCAAAAAGACACAGCTTGACAGACAGATGATTGTCTTATCAACTGTAACCATCTTGGAAAAAGTGTATCCAACTCTCCTAAAATAACTAATTAATTAGGAACTTGTCCCTCTGTTCTCTTGATATGGGAACTTTTCACAGCAGATGGTCTGTTCCAGGATACAAATTGTACATTAGTTTTCAAGTCTTCCCAAAATGAAGGACATCATTTAATAAGCCCTTCCAAATGAATGGTTCTAGTGAAGAAGTTGTTGGAAAAGATTTGACAAGATGTTTTAAAAATTTTATCTCTGTATTTGGGTCTTTTAGTTTGCACAATGATTTTGTGTTTTTTTTTTCTTTTTTTTTTATTCTCCAATATGAGAAATATGCATTTTGATTTTCTCTCTCTCTCTCTCTCTTTTTTTTTTTTTTTTGGTAGTAACAATTATTGCAAGAGCGAAGCTGAAGGTACCAGACTTTAAACAAACATTTACCTTAGCTGTGTCCATTAGATGTTGTTAACCAGAAAGTAAAAAATGTTGTACAAATTGTCTGGCTGTGAACTACTTAGATTTTCAGGCTCTTGTCTGCTCCTGAAATTTAATTTATTGTACCTTTTCTACTGTATCTCTCAAAATAGAGTAGATTTTAAAATAATAATAATAATTGAGGAGAACATGATAGGAGAAGTGACTACTGTTCTTCACGTCCAAGAAAGGACAAGAATAAACCAGTTAAATTTGGAACAAGGAAGATTTTCACAGCCTGTCTTTTGCTTCTGTCTGCTGAATTCAATTTTACCTTAATTCAAGCAGAATGTTCAGTTCACCTTTCACTGATGGGTAGTTTGTGGGTTTGCAGGACTTAGATGACATTGGTCTGAAGAAGCTCTACAAAATCAACACTAACATGAGCTGAAGTTGTTTCTCAATCTGTTTCATTTTTGAGGAGGATAATATTCTTCTCATACTGCTTCCTTCCTTTCAGATGGTTTCCTGTTTCCAGGTTCATAAATTATCTACCATTTTTAGTCACTCCAGTGTTTTGATGTCGTCATGGTTCCTCCAGGTGTCTCTGCTGTGCACTTAAAGGAAAGACACTATTGTACTAGAATAACAATTTCAAACAGATGATATAATTCCTGAGCAAACTTATTTTTTTGCTTATATGTTTCAAACAAGAATGAGACTGGATATCAAATTCCACGAGGGGGACAGAAATGCATCTACGTCTACATCCTAGGTTATTTTGTCCTGTTTTCTAAGAGGTCCCACTGCATTATATTGCTAAAACAAAATACTGCAGTAGACATGCAGTAAATGCCATTTCATCTCTTAAGCCTTCAGGTGATCCAGCTTTCAAACATCACATTTCCACACAGCAAAATCTCTTTTCCATACATGATGGTGTGAAGGCGCATGCAAATGCTTGGGAAAATACTGTTCTTCATGGTTTCAGCCTGCATTACAACTCTGTGTTATCCAGACTATTTACAATTCAAGTAGGTTAGGAAATCACAGTCTCTTCTTTTCACACCTTCATCAGTCACCTATGACATATGCAGCCAGTATGTTACTGGCAGTCTCTAATATAGTAATTCATTGTTGTTAATGCAACTGTTCATGTACGTATTCATCTTTAGGCAATGCCTGCATCTGATTGGAAATACATGAATAACAAGTAGATAGGTGAAAACAGACCATAGCAACAACATTTTGACCAGCAAAGAAAATAAGATGGTCAAATGAAAGCATTCAGAAAACTCGTGATACGTTACACAGATATTCAGAATTGTGCATGTCCTAAATGCAGCATCTTTTGGAGCTTTGGCTTTTTAATAATGAGTTACTAGTTATGTAAGTCCTGGGTTTAAAAATCAAATTTGCTCCTGCTTGATTTAAAGTACACTGCTGGAGATGCTGAATGCTCTTTGGCCATAATAATTATTGTAATACTACATATGAGATTTTTAACAATTTTGTTGCCATACTATATGTGATAATAAAGTGGGATGATCAAGTTTTAACTGTATTTGGAAAATTTCTTAATGTCTCAGTTCTTGAAATCATTATTAGATAATGAGTAATTTTGAAGAGAAAAATACAACCAAGTAAAAAATACATGGATATTTATTGTTGTCCATTACCCTAAGAAAGCTCTGCTCTAAAGGAAATGTTGTTCCACTGCAGAAATAGCACTAATTTTTATTAGGAATGAACTGTTCATTGTTTTAAGTGATTGTTGTATTTCATCATGTATATATTTTTTCCCAATATATGTAAATCAGCATCTGAAAAAGGCTGATAATACAATATAAACTCGATCTATGCATTGTAATTTTCTTGAATTCACATAAAACAAGGTAATCAAAAGTAATGGTTTAGTAATTAATATCAACTATTTGCAATAGAGTTTGTTGCCTGTTGATCTTGAAAAAGCATGAAGACCTTATTCTGACATACTAGAAAAAGACGTTTATAGATATTGCTAGTATCTAGGGTCAACAAAAGGATTTCCAAAGTAGACAGCTTGTTTATTTAAACAGCTTAGAAAAAAATATTTCCAGAAGAAATCTAGCAGTGATAGTAAACTGATATTGCAAAGTTTTATGTGTTATCATCAGCCAAAATTCTTTACAGATTTGTTATTGTAACAAATTGAAGATCTTGAAGAATAAAAGCTCTTCAATGAAATATTTTACTTTTCTTGAGAATATGAGTCCCAGGAAAATATGCATTTTTGAAAATTAAATCAACATAATGAACAAAAGTATATAGGATATGAAGAGAATCTTTTTTATTGCACTGGATTATTCATGATCTGTAATCCACAAGCAAATAATCTAATTTTCTCAGGTAAATATTATTCAATTTATTTATGTTGCCTATGTTATAGATAAATAAAATGAAAAAAGTATTTCTGAAAACTTTTTAAAAATATTTTTGGTCATTATTTTTACATCTCATATTGAGCAAATGGATACTTGGATTATCATGAATCCATATTTCTAGGTTTTTTAACAAAATATAAACCCTGAAATTGCCGAAGATAGGTTTATGTTGAATTTAAAAGGTCACATTTTAACACACCTAAACATTATGCAACTTAGAATCTTCTGCAATGTATTCCCACCTCATCTAAATGCTGAGAGATGTTAAAAGATGCTGGATTTCTCTTGTAGTCTGTGTGTCTATATTTATTTCTCAGAAAAACTAGAGGAAATTAGGATAATATATATACATCCCTTGCCGCAACATCATATCACAGTATTACAGAATCACAGAATGGCTGAAATTGAATGGGACCTCTGGAGGTCATCTGGTCCAAACCTCTCCTCAAGCAGGGATGCCCACAGCAGGTTGCCTAGAACCATGCCCATTGTTGTTCGTTACCAAAATTTCACTCTAAGTACATGTCTGTGTGCAATGTACATTTTTTTCTTCTTATCAGGCTAATGTAGAATTTTGTGTTCATGCTTAAAAGAAACATTTTGAGAGGGAAATGATTAGCTTATGCTAATTTTTCTTACTCTTTGTACTTAAGCATGCTTGTCTTACCTACATGAACAGAAGGGAACACCTCAGTGTCTGTTTTACACTGTCCTGGGTGTTGTATTAGGTGAATAACGGAGCATTCGGGTTGTAACGTGGAAGGCCCTTCCCCATTTCGCTTGCTATTGGTTAGCCTACAGGAGAGGCTGTACTTCTTTGTTTTAATAACAATGTGCATGACCACTCTATATAAGGGCTTTTCGGAAGTGAGTGGACAGAGTGGGATATTCAATATTATTGGCCAGGAGCCCGTGTGAGCTTCTGGAACAGTCTAGTAAAAGATAAGAAATACTATATAGTTCTGTAGCTTTTACCAATAAATGCCATTTTGCTGTTAATCATATTGATGTGCTTTGTGCAGCAGCTAGCCAGGACCAGGTTTTGGTTCTCTGCGTGCAAGGGTAATACGAAAAGGGTCGCCGGAGTTCGGTAACACCTGGGATTACCTCAGATAGCAAAAAAAATCTTTCCAGGAGTGTCTCTGGTGTTTCAAAACATTTGATATTCTAATTAAAATTGCAGCTCATGAAGATATATGTCTTGTAATCAGAAACAAAAATTTAATTAAATAACGAAAAAAACAAGCCACAAAAAAACCCACAAAGGTATGTTGTTATAAAACATCTTGAATAATTCAGGAATCAGAAGAGAAACAAAAAATGGAAGTACTGGAATTTTGTAATTTTAGACACACTCTTGTGATTTCTCAGAGCAGTAATAATGAATGTCTGAATGGTTGGTCCTAGTTGTACTTCCAATCTCTCTCTGGAATGACTTTTTTTCCTAATCTCCACCTATTTTCTTTCATTTCCAATAAAATTTTTGGGTAAACCGAAATTATACTAACTTCCAGAATATATTAAATGATCAGTATACTCATCAGATGCCTCAGTTGTTATGCAGAGTATTTGTGCTGCAGTGTAAGAGTTAGTAAGGGAAGTGGAAAAATTAGAAATGGAATTACCTTTGTTAGTATCTTATGAGATCAGTACTCTAGTTCTGCATTAAGGCAGTGAATGAATAATGGGAGTCTAACTAAAAAGATTATCTGCTGACAGTGGCAAATATCTGATTTATCCAGGAAAGCTTCTGTAACTAACCTATTACCACATTATTAACCATTTTATTTGTTGAAAAAAGGCTACGTTTTTAGGTGATTAAGTAGTTGGAAGCAGTTAGAAAATACATGAGTAATTTTACCTGTTTGAATAAAAACTGTTTGAATACCTGAAAACTGAATACCTGTTTGAATAAAAGAGTATGAAGAAAACATTAACCTTTTATCATACAATGGCTCCAATTACCACCACCATTTCACTGATTAAAAGATAAATTATGACTCAAAGAGAATACATTTTTCTTCTGTTTTTGACTAATTGCTAGTAATTATTTTGAGGCCAAATATAGGCAACTTACACCTGCATGGAATTCACAGAAAGGACTGCTGTAATGAGTAATTAAATCCAAGTTATATGTCTCAATAGGTGCTTAGAAGAACGGTACTCTGAATAAACAGGAATTTGACAAAACCCTGAAGTATAGAGCTGGGCAAATGAGAGCGCGGTCCTGAATGGGTTGATGACGCCAAGCTTGAAGAAGCACTTGGAGGCCTGGGCTTTATTGATATGGCTAAGGGTGGCCAGATAACAAAGTTAAGAGAAGAAAATTTGTAGCTCCAGCATTGTCAGAGTAATGGTAGCAAAAGAAAGGAAGGGAAGAGAAGAGAAGGAAGACAGGAAAAGAGAAGTGGAAGGAAGTCTCTACGTCAAATTTTCCTCTCTTTTTGTATCTCCTATTAAACTCTTCATTTCTTCTAATCTGCTTTCTTGGTCTATTTCAGTTACCTCTATCATTCCTTTTCACATTCTTTGAGCTATTTCTCAACTTGCACAATGCCATATTCTAGCTCCTGAGAACAGATGTGGAAAATAATAAGAGGACTTCAAAAAGCCGGAAGAACTCTTACTTTGTGTGATGTCTTTTAAAGCTTATAGGATTTACTCCTCATTAGGATTTACTTATACATTTATGCACATATTCCTTTATTTATGAACACACAGAAACATTAGAGCATTCTACTACTAAGTATGTGTTGCTTTTAGAATTGTCTATAATGTTTCTATCTGTAAGAAACACATATTTAATGAAATAAAATCTTGGTTGTCACTCTCATTTTCTTCTTGCAAGTTTATTTTTAGTATTTTTTTTCCATTGCCTTGCAACTTCCCATATTTTTACAAGTATTAGTTGACTTAGCCTGTAACTGTATTCTTCATATAATGTTGAGGACCATTTTACTTAGGAATGCCTACTGGCTTTCATCTCAATATCTAGGACAGTTCTTTCCCCTTTTATTTCTCTTTCATGTTGCTTGTAAGGCTTTATGCTCCAGTTCAACAACATATCCTATCACATATCAGTCTTCAAAAATTATGATGCCTTTTGCATTTTCCAGAGTTATCTTAAGTTTTGGGTTGTCTTGATACATCACATGCTACACAGAAGAGCTCCAGACAGAGCTACATATTAAACATACTGAGTTACGGTACAGCAACCCAGCTCTGGGCATTTCCAGCTAGGTATGTGGCCCCTGAGATACAGGCCTTGTGAAATCAAACCTCAACATTGTTCCAGATCTTTCTATATATACATTTGACACATCTGTATTTTGTTCTCCATGAACAAGGTATCTACCACACCTCTGGTCTACCTGTTCCTGTGTCTCATCACCCTTATTTAAAAAATCACCTTCCTTATAAATCCTTCCCTTAAGATCAAAAGTGACCATCACTGATCTGTAATAAATCCCTCCTTATTTAAAAACATTTAAATGTCTTCACATTGTTTTTAATTCTTCTGCTGCCATTGCTCTATTTAGACACCAGTCTTTTGGCTCTGGAAAGCAGTAGAGTCTATGTAGCATCTTAGAAAACCAAGGAGAATCTAGAGACATATAGTTCAAGTGTCATTTCCACACATAAAAATCAAACAGGAGCAATGATATACACGTCAACTCCTTTGTTCACTAATATTAGACCAATACCACTGCGCTAAGAAGTAATTCTGCCTTATAATTGGTTGAAATCAGACACAATTCACAGTCCCAAGCCCTGATATAACCAGACACTAATACCAATTCAGATATTTGTTCCAGCTCTGTAAACTTGCTTGGCCATCAGAAAAAAACGGTGTGAGAATGGAAAGCAAAATGCGCTTGTACTGTATGTTTGCGATCCTCTTAATAGGATCTTGACTATTTAGAACTCATTGTGCAAGATCCTCAACGAACAGTAGAAGACAGTCCTTATATTAGTTCAGAGGCACACAACTAACCCACTGGCCAACACACGACACATGGCAATTTCACTCCTTATTTTTCAAAGAATTTTCTTAATGAAATGAACTGTTAAGACCAGCGCATGAATGTGAACTGAATATTGCATGCCATCTAGCACAACATTTTAGTGCAAAAGAAATGTGAGCAATGTTCAGGCATCTGTGAATAAAAATTTCAAGTTGTGGAAAATATACTCCTTTGTCCTAAAGAGTTTTCAAGTAATAATTCACTCTTATAGAAAGGTCTTTCCTAAGGTCAGGCTACCTTTATTTCACAAACCCAGAACACAGCAAGGAAGTGAATCTGGACATGACCTCTTTCAACTCCTGTTCATTAGAGCAGATGATATAAACAACGAAAGTCTTTCACTGCAAAGCCTGGGAAAAAGTTGAAATCACAGCATCACCTAGCCAACAAGTGAAAACTATTGAAATGGAAACAGCACAGTCTCTTAACTTGTGTTTTTGTGAAAACTGTTTGTACCCAGAATTAGAACAGTACCATTCTGTAAAGAAGAAATCTGGCCTCAGGTAAAGCACACTCTAATTAATATGTTTCTCCCCTTAAATGGTAATCCACATTAGAGTTCTTTTAGTTTAGAGTTAATGATTGTTTGTTTCTAAGTAGTCTCATTATTTCAGTGAAACTAATCCTGTTTCACAATGAACAGCATCAGAAGCAGGACACGGGGGTCCAAATTTTCCCTTTCCATATAAACAAGCTGAGTCAGTCCTTGCTTCAAAATAGAAGAGAGTATTTACACGCAGACAACCAAGGTTGTCCTGATTTCAGCTGGGACAGTGTTGATTTTCTACATAGTGTCTAGTATTATGCTGTGTTTTGGCTTTGGGAGAAAGACAAGCATTGGTAAAATGATGGTTTGCTCACTTTCAACTTAAACACTAAAGAGAAGAAGAGGATAGAAGGTCTTTTTATATATTTTAATTATCTGCTGTATTTTCTTGATATAGTTTTGGCATTACAGTGTTTTAAATAATGGAAGAGGTAGCTGAGGGACAAGATTCACTTTTTAATTTGAAGAAAAACATTGCTAGAACCCAGTCTAATAGAACTTTATGTATGTTCTCTTTCCTATTTTTATTTTTTTCTTATTTGCATAGTGAACAATTGCTAGTGATAGATACAGCTAGCTGTTACTTGCTAATAGACGGTGTTACTTCCTGGACAGGCATCTTCACCAGCAGATGCCTTCATCACCAGAAGAAGCCCAAGAGTAGCTGGAAGACCGTGTGCAGGAAACGGACCTAAGGGTGTTGGTTGATACTTGGCTGACCATGAGACAGAAGTGTGCCCAGATAGCCAAGAAGACCAATTGAATCCTGACTTGTATCAGAAATAGTGTAACCACCAGGAGCAGGGAGGTAATCTTTCCCTGTACTCAGCACTGAAGAGGGTCCACCTTGAGTACTGTGTTCAGTTTTGGGTTCCTCACTACAAGAAAGACACCAAAGACCTGGAGTGTTTCCAGAGAAGGGCAACAAAACTGGTGAGGGGTCTGGAGCACAAGTCCTATGAGGAGTGGCTGAGGGAACTGGGATTGTTTAGTCTGGAGAAGAGAAGGCTCAGGGGAGACCTCATTGCCCTACCTCAAAGGAGATTGTGGTGAGGTGGGTGTCAGCCTCTTCTCCTGCGTAACTTGCAATAGGATTAAAGGGAGTGGCCTCAAGTTACACTAGGGGAGGTTCAGATTGGATTTTAGGAAAAATTTCTTCTTCAAAAAAGTGATAAAATGCTGGAATAGGATACCAAGGGATGTGGTTGAGTCACCATTCCTGTAAGTGCTTGAGAAGCATTTAGATGTGATATTTACATACATGGTCTAGTGGAGAAATATTGCTGGTAGGGAGGTGGTTGGACTAGATGATCATGGAGGTCTTTTTGAAGCTTGGTGATTCTATGATTTTATGATTCTAATATTAGGCTTTTATTTGGTTACAAAACAGCTGGGAAAAGGGAAAGAAAGTCAAAAGGAACAAGAGGTGATGCTGTTGCCGTATTCTGTTTACTTGGTGAGTAGGAGTTGGAATTAGATAATGTGCAGGAACCTACCTAGTAACATAAAGGAATGAAGATCTGGAGAGGTATTCAGGCACTTACAGGCATGTAGTGGCAGGTACGTAGGAGAATGTTTGGCATCAAACTAAGGAAATATTCTCTAGTTCTGCGTGATACCTATCAGCCTCATGCAGATGTCTAGGATGCTCTAGAGAGTCTCAGATGACATAATTACCTTTTTCTAGGTACCTGCTACTCATTAGTCACATTCTCTGACATTAAGGTTGAAACATACATTTACAAGAAGAAAGGAAGTGTATCTTTCTTTATTCAGCTCTTTCATCTGCTGCTTAATATAAAATATCAAGGAATATGTTTGGTTCAAGAAGGCTTAATTCAAGGAGAATATTTGATTCCAAAAACCTTCATAGAGAAATCCCCTATATTTTACTATCTTAAGACATCACTTTGACTTTTGCTTCTCCATCTGCTCTGTAGCTTATCTGGTAGTATGTTGTATGGGTGCAAAATGGATAATCATTTTTCCCCCATTAGTCTGAGTAATTAATTACCCCTTTATGTACATATGCCATGTATCCATAATGTAGCTGACAGGTTATAATGTAAGTTTTCTATTAATTACTTGCATCCAATCAGCTGAATGTCTCAATCATAACTCTGTGAATAAGAAGCTACACACAGAGTCTGCCCCAAGTTCTCAGATTTTAGGAGAAAGAATCATTTTTACCACTCTGTTTCCAGGGAATGTCACAAATAATCTAAAGAAATAAGCAAACGTGTTAACTCATTTTACTGTATTCTAGTTGCATTATTCATATTTAAGCACAAATTGGTTAAGATGAAATTGAAAGCGAATTACATCAAGTGGTTTGCTTTTCTTAAAAATGAGATCTGCTTTAAAATTTGAAGAGAGTGTGTATTTCTAAACACTTTGACAACAGTGTTAAAGGCAAGAAAAAAATGGTTATTCTTTTCACGATTTTTTTTCTTTAAATATTTTAGATTTATATAATAGTTATTAATAGCAAAGATGCTCCTTATATCCAATACAGAGGAAGTTTTCTGGCCAGACATCCCTTAAATCAACTTTCAGGAATGGCTGAATTTCTAAATAAGTCTCACCTTATTCTAAATATAAAAACTATTTAAATGAGGAGGTAATTACCCACCCAAAATAAATGCACTGGCACTGTTCTCTAATTGCTGCAATCATGTTGCACATGCTTACCATCACCAGAGCTGACAGCTGAAACTGAAGAAGTTATTTCAGTGTACTATCAAGCCCAGTGATAATGGTGCTGAGATACATGTAAACAACACCATAGCATTATTCAGCATTGTAACAGTTGCAAGGAAAATGCATGGCAAAGAGAAAAGTTGCGGGAGATGTGTATCAGCAAGCAGCTGTAGGAAACAACTAGAGTGAAACAGAAAACTTTCATCCTGTGTATGAATTTTAGCTTATGTTCCAGTGAGTTATTTCTTGGCTGTACAGAATACCCATTATCATTTAGGTGAGAAAACTAAGAATGGATCAGCCAATAACTGTTAGATTGGGAATTCTTTAAGTGTCAATCTAGCAATTTTTCAGACTGCAGAGAAGTGATGAGTTCTGTTAACAAGGCAGGGAACTGTAATTTCTAGCTTCTGAGAAGAAACTGAATTGGCAAAATTAGAGATAGTTTACATGGTTGGAATGACTTGTTACAAGCAGCGTGGAAAGAAGTTAGAAGAGTTCTGCACCGAGGAGTGGAATTCTGTAATAAACACACTACTACATATACATCTGTTTTGGTGGAAAATTGATGTAAATGAGCTAATTAATTAGTATAAAAAGTAAATTAGGGCAAGTTTATATGTTTAATCCTTCCAATTGGGCAGCAGGAAAAGGTAAGATCTATGCCTAAATTTGTACTGCTTAAACTCCCTTAATCTGCAATTATTCTTTCCCTCAAACATCTATATCTGTAAGGCTGCTACTACAAACACAAAAGAAAAGGGAGACTACTTTTCCTTGAGAGAGAGAATTAAAATGAAGGACAATTGAGGATGATCAGTTTGGAGTTAAGACTGACAAAATATTAGGAATTCTTTTTTTTTTTTTTTTTCTCACAGATTGACAAAAAGGCAGGTGAACTATATTCAGTAAGATCCAATTAGAAGGCAACAGAAAGTACTGAGATGAAAACTACACGAGAATTGTGAAAAGTGATTTTGTTTTTATATCCATCTGGTTTTCACTGACACATTCCACATCCTTCTACACAACTAGCTAATAGCTAGTGCTGCAGACCATAACAGCAGAGAGCATGGATTTGAATGGGAAGTCCCAGCACCACCCAGCAAACAGGAGAGCTGCAGTTCCAGCGAGATGTTTGAGGGTGATGAATCCATAGAGATGATATTGTAGGGAAAGTTAAAGAAGAAATGGATAAACACAAATCCAGAGCTCCACTTTCATTATTGAGTTTAGCTGGATTAGAATTACTTTTTCATCAAAGAGTGGTTACTCTTCCATTTCACCCTTGCTGTTCGTTTCCTATGAGAGTTTCCCTTTGACACAAGAGGGGGTTACGGGACTCCCTGGTGGACTGGATTAGCTTCCTGTTTCTACTGAAAATTACCCTTCAAAACATGAGTAGTTTTCTCCCGGATGTACCTGTAATTTGGGAAAAAAACAAACATAGTAATGGATTTCATAACAGTGCATTTCATGCACTAGGCTGTAAATTATAAATGATGAACATTAAACAACAGTTTCTATTGATGAATACAGTTTAATGATAACACTCCATAATATATCCCTCCAACTCTTGGATGATTGAAGGCAGTTTATAGCATTTATAACACATTTTATAGTGTTATAGAAGCATTAAAAGAAGAGGAAAATGTAAATATTACAGCAATATTTAAAAGGTAAAAAATAACCTGCATTGGTACTGGTGGAAGCCCATCAGCAGTGTAGGGCACTACTGATAACTGCCTCCTAAGAAAAGCCCTTCTAAAACTCAAAGAGGACATTTTGCAGCCCCATTTTTTTTTTCCCCTAAAGACACAGAGAAACGATAAAAGAGTTTTATTACTTCCTAGTGATTAGCATATTCATTCCAGCTATAGAAGATCTGATCCCTTGGGTCTTCTTTGTCTGAAGATATTTAAGTTCAAGCTCTATCTTAAGGAAGAATGTTATATCTTTTTTATCCATTGGCTTCATAGAAAATGCAAATGTAAACTTGAGTTCAAAAGTTAGGATTTCTCAATCAGCTAAGTATCTCCAGCTGTAAGATAGAGCACTGTGCTCCCTCTTGCACTTTTTTGACCTAATGATTCTTTAATTCTTCCAGCATAGCATCACTACTTCAACACGAGACCACAGCAATTCAGTCAATTTCAATGACTTCTGAAAATCACGTATCAGTTCAAATGATGATGTTGAATCTTCTGTCTTAAAATGTTCTTTGCCTCTTAAAGCAGGACGTCATCATTGTGGCAAAGCTCATTTCAAATTTACTTGATAAATCTCTCATCACCCTCAGACAGATATTGATAAAAGAGGCAATAAGGCTAAGCACTGTGCTGCCCCATAGAACAGAGTCATCAGAAGGTCATTTTCTTTGACATATCTCAGAAAAGAGGACTACCAATGAGAGATTCAACACGGCCAAGTCACGTGGATCTCATACCAAAGCAGGACACAGATTCATAAGGTTAATGTATCATATTAATCTGTTCCAGAATGTAGTAGGTCAATACTATCCTCTCATTGTCTCTACTTTATTAAAATCTGATTAACACAACTAAAGAAATACTCAACCTACATGTACAGATAAGCATACACTTCTGCACTGTGTTCAAGCGAGTGTGAGTCCTGAGTTGAAGAGTTTAAACTCTCAAATGTCAGAAGACACTGAATATGAACTGAAAATCTGATTTTGTTCTTCCTGTACTTCTACTTTATGTGTGTTCACAGTGAATCTATTCCAAAGCTAACTAAAGATAAATAAAGGTCCTTAAATAGGCATTGAATCAATCAGTTTCAAGAAGAAACAATACTGACCGAGGAATTAATAGTGATTTATCAGTGATATAGCTAGAGAAACATATAATATTGTCTTGCATATAAAAACCAAATATACATTATACACTAAAACACTGATAGTAAATTGCACAGAAAGTCTTGGATTTTGCGTTCCAGGTTCTTCATCACACTTTCACTTTGCTCACACTGATACAAATAACGTTATATATACATATAAAATTAAGTAGCAATGAAATATGGGCTTTGAATTCTCTTCACAGCCAATACATTGTAACTTTGGAACAATATGGAAGTTCACAAAATTTCACTAAAAGTGAATTATGAGAGATGGAAAAAAAAACTTGGTTGGTCCATACTATTTCTCCATGGCTGACCTGTAAATATTCAACGAATGGCCTTAATATTTTACATTTAATTACAATTAAAAGGAAAGGTAATCACAGATATCTTTCTTTTTCTTTTTTTCTTGTTTTCACTTTTTGGATGAGTGTAGCATTTGCATTTGCAACTACTGTGGTGATCTCTAACCAGCATGTAGATCAGAAGGTATGCATGAAGATCAAAAAAATCATTGCAATTTTTACCATAGATATTTTTCAAACTGAAAAAATAATACAGTAGTCCTGTCTTGTGTTTTTCCTCAAAAACTCTGACAACACAGGATGTCTATCAAGCAGACATAATTGTATTTATTCTGCAAAAATCCAAAGGTTATCAAACTGAAAAAAGGAAAATCTTCACTCAGGTTTCTTTTGATTTAACCATCACTAACTCTCAGCATTGGAAATGTAATAACTTAGCTGCTCAGTAACTTTTCTACATTTCAGTGCTTAATGAGTTGAGTTCTCAGACACGATTATCTGCTGTTAACTTAAGTATTGCTCAAGTTGGATGAAAAAGTAAAAACCTGTGCCCACACTTCTCATTTCAAGAACATCATTTGTTTTGATTCTAAAAGTCATCCCTGTGCAATGTGCACAAAAAGCTGCATTGAAGGAAGGAATCCCACATCACTTTGATTTTTCTACTTACTTAAGAGTATTTTCATTATATGTCCTTCGGGTCATTGTCACACACTGCATCTGTTTTTATGGCTCTGGAAGCTTCACAGAGATGCACATACTTCTTACTTGTTACATAATTTGTGATTTCTTAACATATGTTAAAAAATTACATTCTAGAAAGTACCAAATAAAGACAATTTATTATCTTCTTATGGGAAATTATCTCTTCTTGGGATCTTTTTTTTTTTTCATGAAATATATTTTCCTGAGAGCAAAAATGTTAAGATTGCATTTCCCTTTCATTCTATTCATGAAATCCTCCCACCCTCCCTTTTTTGTTATCTCATTGAAACATACATTTTGTCCTGTATTCTTTACAAGATGCAGTAAAATTAGTACCATTAGCTGCAGTCTGCATAACATCTGACCTTTCAGAAAGAGATTGCAGCATTTTCTTAATCTCCAGCCTCCCTAATTAACTTTCTTTTCACAAGGGTTGTTGCAGTTAGGAAGCATTTCAGCCTGTTAGCCTCTCTAGGCTATTTGCTTAAATAAACGCAATGTCTTTTTTCTATAAACTCAGAGATATATGATCATGCTGACAAGTCTCATTACATAGTGGTTAAACATACAATCCTCTTTTTATCAGCCTAAAATGCATCTCACTCTGACAGTAAGATAGTAGTTTTTTAACAGGTACAAGTATACATTACAATCATGAAAGGGAGAAAAAAACCTGTTCCTTGAACAAACTCTTCTGGACACTTTATTTTATTGGAATATTACATTAGATGAAATTATATGACTTCTTATACACAAAAGACTCTTCATTACTTCACATTACAAAATGAAAATGAAAATTTAAAACTCAGTAACTTTTATGGACAATGTCTTTTCTTTTCACTAGTTGAACCATTTGTTCATTTTGTTTTGCATCTTCTTTTTCTCCTACAATTAATTATGCTCTTCCATCCAGCTAGTGAGAAATAAAAGACACCTCTTTTATTCAGGAGGACATAATACTAGAAACAGATGCATAATGACTGCTTGTCCCTTACAATTAGAAAAAAAAGGGAAAGAAAGCACTTTGAAATTGAAAACATTTAATAAAACTCATCTAGCTGTTTTGGACCTATGTCTTACCCATCCATTGCTCTTCCATCTAGTCCTGCCTCTTCAGAAGGTCTTTGTGATGATTCCTTGTCAGACCAATGGGGACAGGTGTAGAGTGTGGGAAACTGGTACTATTTCTCCTTAGAGTTAGGACTGAAGTGTAAGTTCTTCTTCCACACACCCCAGATTTTGGGGACAGTGACTGAGGACTGCATGCTACTGCACACACCATGCATGACATTTGTTTTTTTGTGCCAGTTCTAGATTCACAGTTTCCCAGTCTCACCTTTTACTGACCTGGTGATATTACCTTCTGGTCATAGACAGAAAAAGCCAGTGTCCTGAGAGGATAATAGGAAAATTTGTATTTTTTATTTTTTTTTCCTTGCTACAGCAGAAAGAACACTGCTATTACTTATACTTAAAAAGTAAATGCATTAGTGTATTTTATTAATTTTCCATTACTTAATGCTGCCTCACAAAATTCTACTCAGTCAGGCAAGCACTTTTTTCTTTAGTCAGGCCAGTAAGATATCATTAATTTTTCATTCTCATCAATCACCATGGTAAAAGCTGTCTGAGAAGGTTTTGTGCTTTGGTTGGTAATTTGTCATGACAATTTTGCAAGGCTGTTTTAATGCTTTCTCTTAGCTGATTGAAAATGTCTTATTTACTTCAATTAGTTTTGCCAGTGAGACACTGTGGTTTTATACAAAATGAATTGTTAATTGCTCCCTAAAGCCTAGGCAGACACCTGCTTTTCTATTAAAACACAGATCAAACTGCATATGTGGTGAGTGCTAAAATTAACTCAATTGTACAGGTAAAGCAGAGATCTGAGTCTTCGAAATTGTAATACTATTACAAATACTATGCTATTTGTAATGTGAAATTATTTCTGATTTTCAGTTAAGTATTATTTTCACAATATACTGAAAATTAAACAAGTGGGAGCTAGCTAATTTTTCCTTGCTTGATCAATATTATTATATTAAATATATATATTTTGTATATATCCACATTGCTCAAATTAGTGGATGCTTCATAAATCCTTTGTAAAGCTGGTAAAGTAAACAACCTTTCAACAATTTTTTAAGTTTAGCTACTCCGCTCTTTATAATTCATTTAATACTGACAGATGATAGAGAAAGCAATAAAGATTGAAACATCTACATTAAGTATCTTCAAGACCCCATAGACCAGTCTCTAGTCAAGTGGCAGAATTTTTCTGTATATACTGTATACAATTCTCATAATGACATTAATATTTCCACACAGCGAGGTCTTACCACTATAGAATGGAAAAGAATTGTCCACAGCTGATTTCACTTGGTCACCAATGCATCCTGCAGCTGGTATAAGGCTATAATTACTGAAATTAATTAGCCTTAAGAAAGTAAGCCATGTGACCTGTACTTTAATACACATACTGGTTGCTATGGTAGCCTGAATAGAAATCTCTCTCAAGCTGTTAGGGCTCTTGGTTTCCTTTCACAATGAACAGTTACAGGGTGTAGAGCTGTAGATAAAGTAAAACCTTTTGCTGGACATGGTAAACTGCAAAAAATAATAAATTATATTTTTACCTGAAGGGATCATTTGATAGAAAGCTAAACATAGCATTTATGCTTCACAGATGAAAACCTTGACTATTTTTAAACTTCAGACATTGTCAGAATATTATGGTGCTGGTCAGAAAGAATAGAAACAGACCGGATGTCTGGGCAATATTTTCTTCTTTTACTTTACCAGTCTCTTTGTTTATATTATAAATCCGTCTAAACTCAAGCAGATAAAAGCTTTTGGACAAACTTGGCAGAAAGACATTTAATTTTAGTATTATTTTAAAATTACACAGTTTTCAGACTATTCACATATAAGCTGTTCCTTTTTTTCTTCATATATATCTAATAAAGACCATATTATACTACAAAAAAATTTGATCAATAGTATCATGGCAGCAGGAGATGCATTCTCATGTACTGAAGAATTTAGAAATTGTTTTAATAATGTAACATTATAAAACTTTTTGAGATACATGTTAGTGACAGGACGAGGGGGAATGGCTTCAAGTTGCGCCACAGGAGATCTAGGCTGGACATTAGGAAATACTACTTTTCTGAAAGAGTGGTCAGGTGCTGGAACGGGCTGCCCAGGGAGGTGGTGGAGTCACCGTCCCTGGAGGTGTTCAAGAAACGTTTAGATATAGCACTGGGAGACATAGTTTAGTGGGGTTGTTGGTGGTAGGTGGATGGTTGGACTAGGTGATCTTGTAGGTCTTTTCCAACCTAGCTAATTCTATGATTCTATGATTCTATGTTCCAAGATATACTTGGGGCAGCCTGGGCTGTAACAACCATGCTCTGGTTGAATTTGTGATCTAGAATATTGGCTTGGCAAAGAGGGTAGTCAGGACCCTGAATTTCAGGAAAGCAAAATTCCAGCTGCTTAAGGAATTATTGGAAGCGATCCCCCATGTAGCTGTCCTTAGGGAAAAAGGAATTAAGAGCTGACACCTTTTTAAAAGTGCATTTCTGAGAACATAACAGCTCTATATTCAGCAGTGCATGAAATCAAGCAGGGGAGGCAGAGGGTCAGCATGGTTGGGTGAGAACCTGTTGGTAAAACTGAGGGATAAAAAGGAAATCCACAGGCAGTGGAAGTAGGGACATGTGGCCTGGGAAGAATACAGGAATGCCACTCAGATGTGTAGAGATGGGATTAGAAAAGCAAAGGCAAAGTTAGAAATTAACTCAGTGAGGGATGTGAAAAAATATCAAGTAGGGATTCTACACATACACTGATCAGAAGAGAAAGCCCAAATAGAGTGCCAATCCTCTGATGAAAGAGAAGGGAGAAATGTCTTCAACAGATAGAAGTCTGAGATACTCAACAAGTTCTTTGCCTCAGGCTTCATTGTCAGCCAGGCTTCTAATACCTCTCAAGTTTCTGAACCTTTAGGTGGGGATCAGGAGTACAAAATCCCTCCCACTCTAAGCAAACAGAAAAGTTCAAGACCACCCAATGAGACTGAATGTGTACAAGTCTATGGGGCCTGATGACATGCATCCCAGGGTCCTGAAGGAACAGACTGCTGTAGTTGCCAAGACACTCAGTAACACATTCAGAGAGACAGGCAAAGACCCCAGTGTCTGGAAAAAGTGAAACATCGCTCTCATTTTTAAGAAAGATATGAAGAAAGAATCAGGAAACTACAGGCCAGTGAGCCTCATGTTTGTGCCTGGGAAGGTCATGGAACACATCCTCCTGGAAGCTGTGTTTACATGAGGAGGTGATCCAAAACAGCTACCGTGATTTCATCAAGGACAGATTGTGTCTGACCAATCTAGTAGCCTTCTGTGCTGGTGTGATGTCATCAGTGGACAAAGGAAAGGCAACTGATGTCATCTGCCTGGATTTGTACAAGGCCTTTTACATGATCCCATGCGACATTCTTATTTCTAAGTTGGAAAGATATGGATTTGAAGAGTAGACTATTCAACAGAGAAGGAATTGGTTGGATGGTTAAAGCCAGATGGTTTTTCTCAATGGCTCCATGTCCAGGTGGAGGCTGGTGATGAGTGATGTCCCCCAGGGGGACTGTCTTGGGATTGGTGCTATTCAAAATCTTTATCAATGACCTAGACAGTGGGATTGAGTGCACATTTAATATATTTGCAGATGATGTTAAGCAAAGAAAGAAGGAATACCATCCAAAGAGATGTGGATAAGCTTGAAAAGTGGGCCCACAATTAGATAATGTGTTTAAGTCCAAATGCATGGTGCTGCACCTGGATCAGTGTAACCCCAGATATGAGTTCAGACAGAGAGAACAGCTTACTGAGAGTAGCCCTGTGGAGAAGAACTTGGGGGTTATGGCAGAAGAAAAGCTGAACATAAAACAGCAGTATGTGCTTGCAGCCCAGAAGACCAATTGTATCCTGGACTGCATCAAAGAGGAGTGGCCAGTTGTCCCCAACTACTCCGCTCTCATGAGGCCTCATCTGGAATACTGATATCATAGAATCAAGGAATGGCCTGGGTTGAAAAGGACCTCAAAGATCATCGAGGACCCCTTGTCCTATCGCTATCTACCCTCATAAACAATCATTCTCCTTCCTGTTTATACACTCCCTTCAAGTATTGGAAGGCCACAATGAGGTCTCCCCGGAGCCTTCTCTTCTCCAAACTAAACAAGCCCAGCTCCCTCAACCTGTCCTCATAGGAGAGGTGCTCCAGCCCTCTGATCATCTTGGTCTCCCTCCTCTGAACTCTTTCCAAGAGCTCCATGTCTTTCTTGTGCTGGGGCACCCAGGCCTGGACGCAGTACTGAAGATGGGGCCTCACAAGAGCTGAGTAGAGGGTGACCACCACCTCCCTCTCCCTGCTGACCACTCCTCTTTTAATGCAGTCCAGAACATAGTTGGCCTTCTGGGCTGCCAGCGCACACTGCTGGCTCATGTCCAGTGTCTTGTCCACCAAGACCCCCAAGTCCCTCTCTGCAGGGCTGCTTTCAAGTACTTCTTCCCCCAGGTTGTATAAATACCTGGGATTGCCCTAGCCCAAGTGCAGGACCCTGCATTTGGCCTTGTTAAGCCTCATTAGGTTCTCATGGGCCCACTTCTCCAGCCTGTCCAGGTCCCTCTGGATGGCTTCCCTTCCTTCCAATGTATCGACTGCACTGCTCAGCTTGGTGTCATCTGCAAACTTGCTGAGGGTACACTCTATTCCATCATCTATGTCATTGATAAGGATGTTGAAGAGCACCGGTCCCAAGACTGAGCCTTGGGGGACACCACTCGTGACCGGCCTCCACCCTGACATAGAACCATTGATCACAACCCTTTGGCTGCGACCAGCCAACCAGTTCTTAACCCACCGAACAGTCCATCCTTCAAATCCATACCTCTCCAATTTGGAGAGAAGGATGTGGTGAGGGACCCTGTCAAAGGCTTTGGAGAAGTCCAGGTAGATGACATCCATCGCCCTCCTCCCATCCACCGATGCCGTCACTCCATCATAGAAGGCCACCAGACTGGTCAGGCAAGATCTATCCTTGGTGAAGCCATGCTGGCTGTCTCGGATCACCTCCTCGTCACATATGTGTCTTGACGTCTTCTAGGAGGACCTGCTCCCTGATCTTCCCAGGCACAGAGGTGAGGCTCACCAGCCTGTAGTTCTCTGGGTCATCCTTTCTCCCTTTTTTAAAAACGGGAGTAATGTTTCCCTTTCTCCAGTCACCAGGGACTTAACCGCACAGCCATGATTTTTCAAATGTGATGGAGAGCGGCTTGGCAACCACATCAGCCGTCTCAGAACCCTAGGATGGATATCATCCGGCCCCATGGACTTACATACATTCAGTTTCATGAGGAGGTCTCGGACTTGTTCCACTGTTACAGTGGGACAGAATCCGCTCCTCCCACACCTCGAGGGTTAGGGTCCTGGCAGACATGGGGAGCCTGACCACCAGTGAAGACTGAGGCAAAGCACTTATTGAGCACCTCAGCTTTTTCCACATCTGAGGAAGCCACTTCTCCATCCTCATTTATCAGAGGGGGAACACTCTCCTTGACCTGTCTCCTCCTGCCTATGTACCTGTAGAAACCCTTCTTGTTATTTTTCACATCCCTAGCCAAGTTCAGCTCAATCTGTGCCTTGGCTTTCCTGATCCTATCTCTACACATGCGGACAACAGCCCTATATTCCTCCCAGGCTACACAACCCTGCTTCCACTTCGCATACATTTCTCTCTTTTCCCTCAGTTTAAGCTGTAGGTCCTTGCTCAGCCATGCCGGTTGCCTGCCTCCTCTGCTCAATTTATTTTGCTGGGGGATGGAGAGCTCTTGCGCTCTCAGGAGGGTGTCCTTAAAGACCTGCCAGCTCTTCTCTGTTCCTATGCCCTTAAGGACAGTTTCCCAGGGGATCCCACCCAGCAGTTCCTTGAGCAGCCAGAATTTTGCTCTCCTGAAGTTCAGGGTCCTGACTCTGCTTTTTGCCAGGCCTGCATTCCTCCAGATCGCAAACTCCACCAGGGCATGATCACTACAGCCCAGACTGCCTCCAATCTTGACCCCTCTAATGCTCTCCTCCACATTGGTGAGCACCAGGTCCAGTAAGGCTGGAGTAAGGTGGAGAGGTAGCGGGATCTGCCCGCATGCTCTACCAAGTCGAGAACTAGAGGCTCCTAGCCAAAAATCATAAAACAATGACAACCTCATGTCGGTCCGTCTAATACCTGGACCAGGAAGTTATCCTCAACAGACTCCAGGAATGTGCTGGACTGTCTGCCACCCGCCTTGCCGCTGTCCCAGCAGATGTCTGGATGGTTGAAATCCACCATCAGGACAAGAGCCTGCGAATGCGACACCTCCTGCAGCTGGAGCAAGAAGGCCTCGTCAACAGGCTCCCCCTGATCAGGTGGCCTGTAACAGACCCCAACCACTAGTTCTCCTTTACTGGACCGATCCCTGACTTTAACCCATAAGCTCTCAACCTGGCCATGGCTGTTACTCAGACACAGCTCTTCACAAGCTATCCACTTCCTAACATAGAGGGCAACTCCCCCTCCCTTCCTGCCCTGGCTATCCCTTCTGAAGAGGCTGTAGCCCTCAATCACAGTGTTCCAATTGTGGGATTTGTCCCACCATGTTTCTGTGATAGCAACCAGATCATAATTTTCCGAGCACATCACCGTTTCCAGCTCCTCCTTCTTATTTCCCATGCTGCATGCATTGGTGTAAAGGCACTTCAGCTGGGCTTTCTGCCACACTAACTTTCTAGAGGGGCCCTCCCTCAAACTTCCAGAAGAAATATGAAGTTTTCCCCCACTGTTTCCCCCACTAGCACAAGCCCCTTCCAGAAGCACTGGCTCATTACATACAGGCTCCTTACTAGTGACCCTGGTTTCACCCCCACCCCCCTTCATACCTAGTTTAAAGCCCTATCAATGAACCTTCCCAATTCCCATCATAAAATCCCTTTCCACCAGTGGGATAAGCTACTCCTATTGGTTGCCAGCAGGCCCAGTCTTGTGTGCATCAAGTCGAGGTCAAAAAACCCAAACCCCTGCTGGGCACACCAGGCTCGGAGCCAGATATTAATCTGTTGACCCACCATGATTAGTCCCTCATTATTCCCTATAATTGGAGGGATAGAGGAGAACCCAACTTGTGCTCCCGAACCCTTGACCAGACACCCTAAGGCTCTGAAGTCCTTTATCATAGTTCTAAGATCTAAGATCTTGTGCTGGATCTCCAGCACAAAAATGACATGGAGCTTTTAGAGCTGGCCCAGGGGATGGCTTCAAAAATTATCATAGAGTTGGAGCACCTAGTGATAAAACTTAAGAGTATACTTTCTAAAGGGTAACTATATAGTAGTGAAATATATGAAGAATTGCAGCAGACTTGGAAATAATACACCAAACACATCTAATACAATAAAACGTAATAATCTAGGAGGCAGTATGCTTTTTAATAATAATAAAAATTTTATTAGCTTACTATTATCTGAAGGAAAAATATTCTCAGATCATCTGACTTTCCCTTTCTGCTTTCATAAGCCACCTCAGTATCTTTAATCAGATCATTTAAACTTCATGAGGTTCAGCCCATTATTTTATAAAATTTTATCTCATTTTTGCCACCGATTTGCTAAGAAAGTCTGTGCCTCTTTATCCTATCTTACTCCTTCTCCTATCTAACTAGATACATTCTCTAGGGCAGGGAATTTCCTATGCTGTGTATAGACAATACTTATGTCACAGCTGTGCAGTAATAAATATCTAATAATAATACTGTATTTTTTTTTGCTTTAGTTTATTGGTCACTTCTCCTCAATGAATGCTGTTGTAGAAGATTAACAACTCATTATTTTCTTGGGTTACTGGTTCAATTTATTCTTTAAAAACTCAAATACTATTTTTCAGTCTTTCCAGGGCATTATTTCAACCTATAAATATCTTCTCCCTCCAATGTCTTGCTTCTCCAGACCCCAAAAGCTGCTACTAGTAACCTGAAGCAGGTATGTTAGATTGAAACATTCTTGTTGCTGGGAATGGTGGTATAAGTGACGGCAAGTCTGTGTCTCAGATGCTTATTTCACAGTCAGTGAGGAGAGGCCAAGGCTGCCGGTTTAGACCCATGGATGGCTGCGAAGATATTCAGAGGGCTGGAGCACCTCTTCTACAAAGAAAGGTTGAGTGAGCTGGGCTTATTCATATTCTTCTTATTGTTATTATGAAAAAGAGAAGACCTCATTGTGATCTTCCAGTACTCAGAGAGAGCATATAAACAGGAGGGAGATCAACATTTTCCATGGTCCAATAATGATAGGACAAAGGGGAATATTTTAAACTAAAAGAGGAGAGACTTATATTAGATATTAGAAGGAAATTTTTTATTCAGAGAGTGATGAGGAACTGGAACAGGTTGCCCAGAGAAGCTGTGGTTGCCTCATCCCCGGAGGCATTCAAGGCCAGGTTGGTTGGGGCCTTGTGCAACCTGATCTGGTGAATGGTAACCTTGCCCACAAGAGGGAGGTTGGATGATTATTAAACATCCCTTCCAACCCTAGCCATTCTACAATTCCATGATTCTATATTTCTTAAAGTTCAACAAGGCTCTCACACTCAACAATAATTTTGTCCTGTAGGGCCAACATGTAGACTGTTGTTTCACTTTAATGCCAATGGCTTCATTTTAAAGTCTTATTTTGTCTTGTTATATCACTACATAGTTTAAATTACTCAAGACCCATCTTTCACTTTGCATCTCACATATAAAAGAATAGGAATGGATCAGAGGAGATCAAATGATAAGCAGAGGCCAATAAAATGTTTCAAAGATTGCTGGTCAGTGTAAATGTCTAACCAGAAGAATTCACAAAGTTCTATTAAAGTAAATGTGTCCATGTGGGTGCGTAAATGCATATAACTAGAGATGTCCATTGTGGTCATTTGCTGACCTCACAGGATCAAATGATAATAATTCTAGCATCAACACTTCATATTTGAAATGTTTTCCAAACACTATCTAATTAGAAAAACTTGATGTCAGTATAATTAGTCAATCCATCATTCGTAATTAGAATTGTTTTATAAATAATTCCTGTGCTGAAAAAAGGCATGAGAGCATCAACAGCCGAATTGCAAAGGTAAAGCTTAGTTGTCTACTTTCGTGTCCTGCCTCCTTTCTGCGACTATTGCAAGAAGCTAAAGCAGAAATGAAATTGATGTACTTCAGAGCCTGGAAAAGTCCAGTGTAACCATCAGGAACATCCTGGCATTTCTCCAACTTGTCCTATCAACCACCCTTAAAATCTGTTATTGGATTAAACTGATGGTTCTAGATCCACATTTACAGTTCTTCAATAGATTTCCAAAGACATTTGATTGTAATCTGCCTCTAGTTGCCCCTTCACCTCTTTATCCTTGGCAAGCATTTAAACTACTACCATTATTTAACAATACACAGGACTCTGGCAGTAAACTGGGATCACATTTTGAAAAAAAAAAAAGACAGTGAAAGAAAATAAACATAAGATCTTACTAAGTTCTCAAGAAAAAATCCCTGTGTTTTATGACCAAGTTTTATGCAAAAACTAGAAAAAAACTTCATCTATTTCAACATATGCAGACGAAAAAGAAGAGGTACAAAGAGTTTTTTAATACGTTGATTAATTTAATCAAGAGAGAGCTGAGTGCTTGCAGGAACAAAAAGCCAATTAGGGCAACAGATAAAATCACTAAAAGGTGATATTTTTAGGTGTTGGCAATCAGTTCACAGAAACCATTGCAAAGCAAACTCAAGTCTTTTGTTAATATGTATGACAAGAACTAAACTTCAGGTCATCTTCCCATTTGGGCCAAGAGGAAGGATGATTTAAGGTTCTCACTTGGTACTGTGAGCTGGCTTATTTGAAATAAATCTTGAAGGCAAGGTAAACAAAGGTATCGGAAGTTAGGCCATAATTTAGAATTTGCAGGTATCGCAAAGTCTTAGAAGTCTTAAACAAATAAAGACATATTTCCGAGACAGCCAGCATGGCTTTCCGAGACAGCCAGCATGGCTTCACCAAGGGAAGATCTTGCCTGACCAATCTGGTGGCCTTCTACGATGAAGTGATGGCATCGGTGGATGGGAGGAGGGCGATGGATGTCATCTACCTGGACTTCTCCAAAGCCTTTGACAGGGTCCCTCACCACATCCTTCTCTCCAAATTGGAGAGGTATGGATTTGAAGGATGGACTGTTCGGTGGGTTAAGAACTGGTTGGCTGGTCGCAGCCAAAGGGTTGTGATCAATGGTTCTATGTCAGGGTGGAGGCCGGTCACGAGTGGTGTCCCCCAAGGCTCAGTCTTGGGACCGGTGCTCTTCAACATCCTTATCAATGACATAGATGATGGAATCGAGTGTACCCTCAGCAAGTTTGCAGATGACACCAAGCTAAGCAGTGCAGTCGATACATTGGAAGGAAGGGAAGCCATCCAGAGGGACCTGGACAGGCTGGAGAAGTGGGCCCATGAGAACCTAATGAGGCTTAACAAGGCCAAGTGCAGGGTCCTGCACTTGGGCCAGGGCAGTCCCAGGTATTTATACAACCTGGGGGAAGAAGTACTTGAAAACAGCCCTGCAGAGAGGGACTTGGGGGTCTTGGTGGATGAGAAGCTGGACATGAGCCAGCAGTGTGCGCTGGCAGCCCGGAGGGCCAACTATGTTCTGGGCTGCATTAAAAGAGGAGTGGTCAGCAGGGAGAGGGAGGTGGTGGTTCCCCTCTACTTGGCTCTTGTGAGGCCCCATCTTCAGTACTGTGTCCAGGCCTGGGGCCCCCAGCACAAGAAGGACGTGGAGCTCTTGGAAAGAGTTCAGAGGAGGGAGACCAAGATGATCAGAGGGCTGGAGCACCTCTCCTATGAGGAAAGGTTGAGGGAACTGGGCTTGTTTAGTTTGGAGAAGAGAAGGCTTCGGGGAGACCTCATTGTGGCCTTCCAATACTTGAAGGGAGCGTATAAACAGGAGGGAGATTGATTGTTTGTGAGGGTGGATAGCGATAGGACAAGGGGGAATGGTTTTAAGCTGAGACAAGGGAGATTTAGGTTAGATGTTAGGAGGAAGTTTTTCACTCAGCAGGTGGTGACGCACTGGAACAGGTTGCCCAGGGAGGTTGTGGATGCCCCGTCCCTGGAGGCATTCAAGGCCAGACTGGACGTGGCTCTGGGCAGCCTGGTCTAGTGGTTGGCGACCCTGCACTTGGCAGGGGGGTTGAGACTTGATGATCTTTGAGGTCCTTTTCAACCCAAGCCATTCTATGATTCTATGATTCTATGATTCTATGATATGGAACTTAATTTGTAAACTTTTCCTCTCTGAAGGGGAAGAGGATATAGAGCGAAGGAGGTTTGCTGGAACTGATGAAGTCAGTTGTTCAGTGTTTTGTGGCTTATAAGAAGGATGTCATGGAGAAAGCCTCATTGACAGCACCTGGGTAAAAAATGCTATGGCTCTTAACTGATGAGCATTATGCCGATCCAGATCACACGACAGAGGCATAAGTTGGTCTTAATGAGAGATGATATTAAATGTTATGTAAACTAGACTTTGTGTTCACAAATGTGTAGTACTTTAAACCTGATTGGAACAGCTTTCGTAATAGACATTTACACTCACAGAGCACAGTGTTGTATATAACACTGCAATAACGGAGCACAGACAAGTTGTATACATTTGCCTAGAATGGAATAGCTTAATGAAGGTACGTCAGCACAGTTTTGGAGTAAGTGCAGCTGCAGTAGTGTGACAATCTGTCCTAGGAGACTTGCCCTGTGCTTACAAAACTATGCTACTTCTGATTTGGGAAATTGTATGGTATTTGTATGATATTTCTTCAGCATACTCAAGTTTATACAGTAGAGTTACTAAGTCAGACCAAAGACTGACCTGAACCAAGCATCAGAAAATAGTAAAACTGCCTGGATTTCTCTCTCTCTTTTTTTTTAAAAAAAAAAAAAAAACAAAAAAACAACAACAACAACAAAAACAACTGACAGAAGGACAGGATGCAGCTGTTCTTATGAAAGTTATCTAAAAATATTACTGTTGCTCAGATTATCTAATTTAACATTCCTTAGTTCGGATTTTAACCATAGACTAGGAAATTCTGTCTATTTACTGAGAACAAATTCCTGTCTCTTGTGGATTTGCTGTAAAATACTCAAATAATTGTGCTATTTGTGATGAGTGAAAGAACTTATTTCTTGGAAACACTTTGGTATGTTTCCAAATGTATTTTGACATTCTGGATTGAATGAAGTCCTCATTTAATTTATCTGGGACCCATTAGAACAAAATATGGCATGGAAAATAATGACATACATTATTCCTAACAAATGTTACAATGTTAGGTATGATAGTCATTAAGTCTCCTGATGTAGGGGATATAATAACAATTATGTTTTTGTTGGGCAGGGGAGTGGCAGGAATCATAAGATTGGACAGAAACATTATGTCTTACTGGAAAGTAGCTTTGGATGGTGCTAGGAATTGCTTACTCACGCTGAGCTGCCCCTGGGAGTCGTACAAGACTTTTGTTGCGGTCACATGCTTGCTATCACCATGGTGCAGTACCTTTATCAAGATCACAGGGGGAATAAAAGAACTGTGCTTTTTAAAGCAGGGCTTGTGGAATGAAATATAGTAGCTTCATCTTCTGCAGCATAATGAACTCACAGAAATTACTACCAGTGACCATTTGAATATAAATAACCATCACCTTTTGTATACTACCTTATTTCCTGCTTTTAAAGACCCAATTAGAACGTGTCTATTCTCACTAAATAGAATGAGAGGAAAAAAAAATACAAAAAAGCCTTTAAGTATCATAGAAGATGGCTTATCTATTTAATATCTTTGGAGGTTAAAACTGAGAATGCAATTAGTTGCATCATATTGCATGACTGATGAAAAGTTTCTTAGACAATATGATTCCAGCATGAGAACAGGGACTCTCTCTTATGGAAATAACATTCACCCTATATTTATATTGAAAAACTTCATTATCTTAGGAACTCTATTCAGCGCATCAGGAGTTTTTTAGCAAAGACTTCGTGTGAATCAGCTCCATAGCAGAAGTTCGCACCGAGGGAACCTTCTCAGAAGGCACCGCGGAAAAAAACCATTGGGCAGGGTGGGAGAAGCCCCTGAGGTGCGGCAGCGCTGACGCGTTGGGGGCGGAGCCGGGGGGTGACAGCGGCCGAGCCCCCTGCGTGTGTAAAACTGTCACTGGGGAGGAGCGCGAACAGGACGGGCGTGGCGCGGCAGTGTGCGCGGGCTCTTCGCGCGGGGGCGAGGAGGGCGGGCGAGTACCCTGAGGGCTAGAGAGAGAAGTTCATTAGGCGATTATCACTCGCTAAATTCCGGGTCGTCACGCTCTGAAGTGCGGGATTATCACCCTCCAAGGGCAGACTTAATCATGGTATCCACCGAAGGAGACCTAGGGTGTCTGCCCCTGTCAGGAAGAATGCTGCAACCCTGACTGAATTCGGAGGCAATCATGTAGCAGTTCAGAGCTCCGGCTGTGCAGAGTGCATGACCCTCTCCCTGGCTTCCTGGGGCAGCAGTCAGGGCAGTTGTGCGAGGTGTGAGCCGGTAGATGACCTGCTCTGCCTTGTGCCCAGGCTACAGGATGAAAAGATAGATTAAGAAGTGTCATGGGGGACAAAAAGAAGGAGCAGGGAAACCAAAATTCACTCAGTCAGAAATAGGTTAATTCAAAGGAAAAAAACACAAACCCTAGGCAGCCTGTGTTTAAACCCAAGGCAGCCTGTATCACATCAGGCTGTGGAAAAACGTTGCAAGGCTGGAGGCAAGAACACAAAGGAAAAAAGTGGATGGAGGCAAGTCTGTGCCTGAAAATGCAAACAAAAACCATCCTTGCAGGCTTCACCCCCCGAGGTGCCTCCAAAAAACGGGTGTGAGGCCCTGGGTGTGGAAGGCCTGTCTGAGGGAGGTTACAGCCCACTCAGTCCAGACATGCTAACAAAACCAAACCAGGAAAAGCCTTCCCCCAACACTAAGGCTACTTCATTGAAGAAGAAGAAATGGGGATTGGTTGTAGGTGATTCCTCCCTGCATGGAACTGAATGTCCAGTATGCCAAGCAGACCCTCTTCTTAGAGATGTCTGCTGTCTTCCTGGTGCACAGGTGAGGGATGTCACCGGAAAACTACCTAGCCTGGTATGGCCAACAGACCACAACCCCTTACTGCTTTTCCATATACAGAGAAATGAAGCAGCTACATGCAAGTCAATGGCTATCAAAAGGGATTTCAGAGCCTTGGGACGATAGCTAAAGTAATTGAATGTGCAGATCGTCTTTTCTTCTCTGCCTCCTGTATTGGGTAAGGACACAGAAACAAACCAAAGGATCATGTCTTTCAATACCTGGCTTTGTGATGGGTGCCATGGCCAGAACTTTGGGTTTTTTGACAACCAATTAGCCTACATGGTACCGGGTTTGTGAGCACCAGATGCCTTTCTCAAAGGTGGAGAAGGATCCTTGGGGAAAAGCTAGTGGTGCATATTGGGAGGGCTTTAAACTAGGTGTGGAGGAGGATGGGGAGGGGGGATGGTGAGCCTTCCCATGATGAGGTGTGGGAAGTCATAACTATATTAGCAGACAAGGTGCTGCCAGGGACCTTGAAGGACCTGCTGCCTTGCGAGGTGCTGGCAATACTGCAACACGTACATAACTCTATGATGATGAGACAATGACTGCTGGGGCAACAGGAGAAGGCAATGGGGAAATTCAAGGGACATACCTAGAAGGAACTAAGGAGTTATCCTTTAAGGAAGTGACGGGACTGGCTGCCCAGCTGAAGTGCGTCTACCCTGATGCACACAGCTTGGGAAACAAACAGGAGGAGCTGGAAGCTACTGTGCTGCTTGAAAATCATGATATAGTAGTTGTCATTGAAACCTGGTGGGACGATTCACGGAACTGGAGTGTGGCTGTTGGCCACTACAGACTGTTCTTTAGGGGCAGGCATGGAAGGAGCGATGGAGGTGTAGCTATCTACACCAGGAAAGGAGTAGAATGTGAAGAACTGTCCCTAAAGAACAGTCATGAGCAAGTCTAAAGCCTGTGGGTGACAGAGACCAAGGCAGGAAAGGAAGTCTTGTGATTAGTGCTTACTACAGGCCACCAGATCAGTCAGAGCCTGTCAGTGAGGCTTTCTACCTCCAGGTACAGGAGGTGTTGCAGTCGCAAGTGCTTGTCCTGCTGGGGGACTTCAACCACCCAGACATCTGCGAGAAAAGTAGCACAGTGAGCTGCAGGCAATCCAGGAGGCTCCTGGAATGCATTGAGGATAACTTCCTGAGTCAAGTAATTGATGGCCCCACCAGGGTGGATGCTGTACTGGGTCTGTTACTCATCACTGTAAATGAACTGATTGATGACATCAGGACTGGAGGCTGCCTGGGCTGTAGTGACCATGATGTGATTGAGTTCACACTCCAGAGGAACATGAGTCAGGTGAAGAGTAAAATTAGGAAGCTAAATTCTAGGAAAGCTAAATTCCAGCTCTTCAGGGAGTCAGTCAGCAAAACACCCTGGGAAACTGTCCTCATGGGCAAGGGTGTGAAGCAGAGCTGGCAGATCTTTAAGGAGGCTTTCTTCAGGGCACAAGAGCTTTCCATCCCCAGGTGTAGCAAGTCAGGAAAGGAAGGCAAGAGACCACCATGGCTGAACTGGGACTTGCTGGTAAAACTGAAGAGCAAGAAGAAAATGCATAGGCAGTGGAAACAGGGACAGGTACTGTGGGAAGGGTATAAGGAAGCTACTAGGCTGTGTAGGGTTGGGGTCAGGAAAGCCAAGGCCAGATTGAACTGAACTTTGCTTCCAAAAAGAACAAGACTTCTACAGGTACCTCAGCCAGAAAAGGAAAGTCCAGGAGGGTGTACTCCTCCTATTGAGTGACACAGGCAGGCTGATAGCAACAGACAAGGAGAAGGCTGTGGTACTCAACTTTTTTGCCTTGGTCTTCCCTGATAACTGCACGCCACACAGGCCTCAAACATTTGGTTTGGTAGTAGGGGACTGAGGAAGCAATGTCCCTCCCACTGTAAGCACTAATCAAGTTCATGACCACCTGAGGAACATGGACATACGCAAGTCTATGGGTCCTGATGAGATGCATCCCAGAGTCCTAAGGGAATTGGCTGATGTAGTTGCTAAGCCACTCTGTATGATATTTGAAAAGTTGTGGCAATCAGGTGAAGTCTCTGGTGAGTGAAAAAAAGGTAACATCATGCCCATTTTTAAAAAGGTTATGAGAGATTACACTGGGAACTACCAACCTGCCAGTCTCACCTCTGTGCCAGGGAAGATCATGTAACAGATCATCCTGAAAGCTATGCTAAGGCACATGGAAGGCAGGGATATGATATGGAAGAACCATCATGGCTTCACCAAAGGAAAATCCTGCTTAGCCAACCTAGCAGCCTTCTATGATGGTGTCACTGCATCAATGGACAAGGAAAGAGCCAGTGATGTCATCTATCTTGACTTCAGTAAGGCCTTTGACACAGTATCCTACAACATCCTTTTCTCCAGATTGGAAAGATATGGATTTGATGGGTGGACTGTTCAATGGACAAAGAACTTGGTGCAGGATCTGGTCCAGAGAGTGGTGCTCAATGGCTCAGTGTCTGGATGGAGATCAGTGATGAGTGGTGTCCCCCAGGAATCAGTGCTGGGACTGATACTCTTTAATATCTTCATCAGTGACATTGACAGTGAGGTGAGGGCACCCTCAGCAAGTTTGCTGATGACACCAAGCTGTGGGGTGCACTCGACACACCAGAGGAACGGGATGCCATGTAGAGGGACCTAGACAGTCTTGAGCAGTGGGCCCAGGTGAACCTCATGAGGCTCAACAAATCCAAGCGCAAGGTCTTGTACCTGGGTCAAGGCAACCTCCATCACCAGTACAAACTGGGGGATGAAAGGATTGAGCACAGCCCTGCCAAAAAAGACTTGGGGGTACTGGTGGGTGGGAAGCTGGACACGAGCCAGCAATGTGCCCTTGCAGCCCAGAAAGCCAACTGTATCCTGGGCTGGATCAAGAGAAGTGTGACCAGCAGGTCGAGGGAGGTGATCCTTCCCCTCTACTCCGTGCTGGTGAGGCCTCACCTGGAGTATTGCATCCCATGTGGAGTCCTCAGTACAGGAGAGACATAGACCTGTTGGAGCATGTCCAGAGAAGTGCCACAAAAATGATCCATGGAATGGAACACCTCTCCAGTGAGGACAGGCTGGGAGAACTTGAGAGCTGGGGCTGTTCAGCCTGGGGAAGACAAGGCTGCGAGGTGACCTGATAGCGGCCTTTCAGTATCTAAAGGGGAGCTACAGGAAAGAAGAGGACAGAGTCTTTAGTGAGGTCTGTGGTGACAGAAGAATAGGAAACGGTTTCAAACTCGAAGAGGGTAGTTTTAGATTAGATATAAGGAGAAAGTCTTTTACAGTGAGGGTGGTAAGACACTGGAAAAGGTTGCCTAGTAAAGAGGTTGATGCCCTGTCCATGGAGACCTTCAGGGCAAGGCTGGATAAGGCCCTGGACAACCTGATCTAGGTGTGGTGTCCCTGTTCATTGCAGTTGGACTAGATGGCCTTCAGAGGTCCCATCCTACTCTAAGGATTCTATGATTCTAAGTTCACAGCAGGACATGTACGTGCACCAGAATAAGTTTGGGCCTATCCTCACTTTTGGGATGACTGTATTTCAGTGTATTTCAGTGTATTTCAGTGTATTTCAATGACTGTATTACAGTTTTAGAATGGTTGTGGAACTGAAGACAAATGTTTCTCTGATGTGGAGGGAGATTTAACAACAAAGAGCCCAACAGACTCTGGTAGATCTTATCTCTATGAGGCCTCCGGAGTCTGGAGACAGGGCTAAGGTGTAAACAGAATAGTCTTTAGTATGCACAGCTAATGTGGTCACTTCTGGGACAGTTAAGCAACCCTTTGTTTGTTATCTACGTTGTTGTGAAGAACTTAAGGATAATTAACCGTGAGTGGATTTACTGCTTACGAGTGAAGGATATATAAGGTGTGTGTAAAACACAATAAAGAGAACTTGCTATTCTAAGAACTTGCTATTAAGCGAACTTGCTATTATGAGAACTTGCTATTCTGATGCCACACTGACTGGGGGAATTCTGTAACGGGACCAAGCGCCGACACTCTGACATATAGAATGTGCTGGTGTAAACCTGTTGTTAATTCTGCCTCATGCTGGATTCCAACAGACCTGACTGAATATGCAAAAGTTCCTGAATCCCTCTGCCATGAGAAAAGGATACTGGCCTCATATCAGTTTTCACAGCATCATGGAATAACAGAGCAGCCGAGATTGGAAGGGACCTTTGGAAGTCATCTGGTTCAAATCCTGTTCTCAAGCAGGATTTTATTGCATTTATAAACCAGGACCAGGTCCAGGTGGCTATTGAAGGAAGTCTTCTAGAATGAGACTCCACAAACCCTGTGGGCAACTCATTCTTGTGCTCAGTCACCCTCACAGTGCAGAAGATGTTTTCCTGATGTTCAGAATCTCATGTTTTTCTTACCATGCCCATTACCTCTTGTCTCTGGACACCACTGAAAAGAGCTTGGCCTCATCCTCTTTATACCCTCTTTTCAAATATTTATATTCACTGATAAGGCTACATCGATTAGAGCTCCCCTGAGTCTTCTCTTCTCTTGGCTGAATAGTCCCAACTTTTTCAGCCTTTCCTCACAGGATTAATGCTCCCATCCCTTCATCCTCTTCATGGCTTTTTGTTGGACTCTCTCTAATAATCTCATGACTTTCTTGTACTGAGGAGCCCCAGAATGGTCAAAGTCCTCCAGCTGTGGTCTTACTGCTTAGGACAATGGAAAGATCACTTCCCTCCACATGGTGGAAAAACTCTGCCTAATGCATCCCATTTGCCTCCCACCTCCCTTTAGATATTTATAAACAGTGATCAGATACCCTCTCAGTTTCCTTTTCCCCAGGCTGAACAGATTCAGGTTACTCAGCCTTTCCTCATATGGAAGATGCTATAGGCCCTTAACCATCTTTGTGGCCCTCTGCTGGACTCCTTCAAGGAGATCCCTGTCTTTTTTGAACTGTGGAACCTGGAACTGGGCACAGTAATCTAAATGTGGCCTCACTGCATTTAGATGGGGAGGATAACCTCCCTTGACCTGCTGACGATACTCTTTTTAATGCACCCCAGGATACCATTTGCTGTCTTGGCCACAAGGGCACATTGCTGGCTCATGGCCAACCTACTGTCCACTTGAACACCAGATCTTTCTCCACAAAGCTCCTCTCCAGCAGATCATCCCCTAACCTGTACTGATGCATGCAGTTATTCCTCTCCAGGTGCGAGACTCTACACTTGCTCTTGTTAAACCTGATCAGGTTCCTCCCCTCGCAACTCTCCAGTCTGTCCAGGTCTTGTTGAATGGTAGCACAGACTTCTGGTGCGTCAGCTACTCCACTCAGCTCTGTATCATCAGCAAACTTGCTGAGTGTGAATTCTATCTCTTCATCCAAGTCATTGATGAAGATGTTGAACAAGACCAGACCCAGTATTGACCCCTGGGGAGCATCACTAGTTACAGGCCTCCAACCAGACTCTGTGCCACCCCTCTGAGCTCTGCCAGCCAGTCAGTTCTCAATCCACCTCACTGGCCACTCATTTATTCTGTATTTTCTAAGTTTCATAACAAGAATGTTGTGGGACGCTGTGTCAAATGCCTTCCTGAAGTCAAGGTACACAACATCCACTGCTCTCCCCCCATCTGGTCAGCAAGTGATGACATCATAGAAGGCTACCAGGTTGCTCAAGCATGATTTCCCCTTGGTGAATCCACACTGACTACTCCTGATAACCTTCTGCTCTTCCAATTGCTTCGAGATGACATCCATAACAAGTTGTTTTATCACCTTTCCAGGGACAGAGGTGAGGCTAACTGTCCTGTAGTTTCCTGGATCCTCCTTCTTGCCCTTTTTGAAGACTGGAGTGACATTGGCTATCTTCCAGTCTTCAGGTACCTTTCCTGTTCACCAACACCTTTCAAAGTTGATAGGGACCAGCTCAGCTGTCACCTCTGCCATGTGGGTGCATCTCATTTGGCCCATAGACTTGAGTGTGTTCATTTTAGCTAGACGCTCTCTGACCAGATCCTCCTTGGCCTACGGAACTCTTCCTTTCCCCATACTCTCTCTCTTACTTCCAGGGCCTGGGATTCCTGAGGGCTAGTCTTAGCATTGACGACTGAAGCAGGGAAGGCATTCGGAATCTCCACCTTCTCAGAATCCCTTGTTACCAGGGCACCCCCTTCACTTGTAGGGGACTCACATTTTCATTAGTCTTCCTTTTACTGTTGACATAATTAAAAAAACCCTTCTTGTTATTCTTTACCTCCTTTGCAAGGTTTAATTCCAAGAGGGCCTTAGCCTTCCTCATTGCATCCCTATGGGCCCTGATAAGATTCCTGTATTCTTTGCAGGTGGACAGGCCCTTTTCCCACATTTCATGGACCTTCATCTTTCCTT
Organism: Numida meleagris; assembly: GCF_002078875.1. Taxonomy (NCBI): domain Eukaryota; kingdom Metazoa; phylum Chordata; class Aves; order Galliformes; family Numididae; genus Numida; species Numida meleagris. The sequence continues at coordinate 19,521,287 of NC_034409.1, read as the reverse complement.
TTAGTTTATCCATGAGTTCCTTATGCTTGCCGTCTTTGTGGCAAGGGCTCATTGCTAACCCACGCTGAAATTGTTATACACACCTCAATTTCTATGAGGGCACTTTCTAGCTGGGCAGCCCAAAGCACATACTGGTGGTGCCTGGAGCCATTCCTCCCTGGTTACAGGTTTCACTTCTTGTTGAACTTCATGAGGTTCCTGTCAGTCCATTTACTCAGTCTGAACATGGTGATGTTATAACCTTCTTGTGTGTCACCTGCAAACTTGCTGAGAGTGCACCCTGTCCCATCATCCAGGCTGGTAATGGAGATGTTAAACAGGACTGCACTCAGTATTGACCCTTGGAGTATGTCACTAGTTACTCTCCAGTGTGACCTAATCTAGATTCCTGTGTGACCTATTCTAGGTGTTCCTTCTCTGCAGGGGGATTGGACTAGATGATCTTTCGAGGTCCTTTCCAATCCCTGACATTCTGTGATTCTGTCCTCCAACTAGACTTTGCACCACTGGTCACAACACTCTGGGCTCAGCTATTCAGAAAATTTTTGATCCACCTCTCTGCCTACTCATGCCACCCATATATCTACAGCATTTCTATGAGGATCTGATGGGAGATAATATCAAAGGTCTTACTGAAGTCCAGGCAGAAAATGTCCACTGCTTTCCCATCAACTCCCAGACAAGTCATTTTATTGTAGAAGTTTAGCAAGTTGATACAGCAAGGCCTCTGCTTGGTGAACTAATTCCACTTGGTGAATTACAAAAATCTGTAGAGATTCAGCAGAAAAAAAAGTTTGACCTGTTACTGTCTGACATCATTTACATTTATCACAATTGATTAAGCAGTGGCCTTTCATTTGTGAATAATTCTTCACATAAATGTTCGTCTATGTATCCGCAATATTTCTTTAACAATGAAATAGATATGAGTGCTTACTGATCCTTGTGTAATTTCAAAGGTAAGGCACAAAAGATTGTATTATTGAATTAAACACCTTCTGACTATATATGTCCTTGTTTCATTTTAGCCCAATTAATGTGCAAGAAATTTAAAATCATGAAATTTATATCAGTATCATGGAGGTGTAAGAAAAGGAAATTAAAATAGACCTCATCCTATTTTTGCTTACATCCTTTTACTCCTCAGAATAAACATTTTTATCAAAAGACATAGAAGACCTGCATCATTTCTAACCATAAATTGGAAAGCTAAATATTACTACATGAAAAGAAATAAGCTTACTAGTAAAGAAATGGTGATTAACCTAAAGTTGTACTTTTCTTATTGATTAGAGGCTGCTCCTGATTTTAGAGTAATAGGATGAATTAATTCTGCAACATCACGGAATCAGAGCTTGCCAAATGCAAGTGGGTATACTACTGGTGCCATCTCTGATAGCTTTGCCTGCCTGAAGGCTATCAGATAAATGTGTAATTAAATAAATATGGTTCCTGACCTGAAATTTTTTGTCCAAGAGTAAAAATATGAAAAGAATATAGTTCTTTGATCTGAGAGAAAGGTTTCTATTTGAGATAGAATTTATGTTCTATGGACTGATTTTGAGCAGTTGCTTTAGCCAGATAGATTTCTTTTCCGTCTAAATCCATGTGCAGCTGGATTAAGTATTCTTCGGTTCAGGACATAAAATTAGAGTGACAAAAGAAAGCAGTCACTGTATATCTTGATTGGCTGCTAGAGATTCTAAACCATAGCTTGGTCTTGGCATAAGATCAAATGTCACATATTGGATGCTCATCACATGTAAAATACCAGGATGCCAACTGCTTTTCATTTAGCCAAGTACCACATTGGCCCTGTCCCAGAAGCTGGCTGGTACTCATTCAGAATTCACAGGTTGGTGGGACCATGATCTCACCAGTCTTTCCTTCCTCATTTTGCTTCATGGATGTTTTCTGTTTGTTTGTTTGTTTGTTGTTGTCTGTTTACTTACTTTCACTCCTTTCTTGTTTCTCTGATTGTTAGTTTTCATCTTTTCCTTTTTTATGTGAGTATGCAGCCCTTCTACCCCCCTATACTTCAGGATCTCTTTTTTGAATTATTTTCTATTTCCTTTTCTTTTTTCTCTTTTCTGTCTTTTGAAATATAAATAGTTTATCTAAATCTAAATATCTTTTCCTTGTTCCTTTTCCTCCTCTTAAATTTCTCCTTAAAAGTTGTTGTCTCTTTCCTTCAGTTTCTCCATCCTTTGTTAATCAATTCAAGGCACACATAATATATTAAATGTACATTGTCATATATGATCAATACATGTGCAGTATAGATGCCATCTGGATAGAATTCTGAGATGTGTTGTGGTTTAAAAATGAGTACTTTAAATATCTCTCTGTTTGGGGTTTTAATCTTTTTGGCCACTAGCCTTTGTTCTTCTGGTAAGAGTGTGTTGGCAAACTGCAGAGGGCAATCAACTGCAGACTTCTGCCTATTCCCTAAGGTAATAGTCTTATTTTCTTGAACTGTTTTTTCTTGTTTGTTTGTTGTTTTTTTTTTTGTTGTTGTTCCTTGCTTTTTAAGAAAAATCTTATAATATTTTTCAGGCATCACAAGATTGATGAATTTAATTTAATTTCAGATAAGGTTAACATTAAAGCTAATCCAGATTCATATGTAATCTGCTTTCAGCACAATCTGGAATTATACAGTAATTTATGTCAACATATGTAGTCAGAAATGCAATTTAAATTTCAATATTATATTTTAAATAGCCTTGTAGAAATTTATAAAAGTATAACATAAAATATTTATATTTAAATATAGAATATATTTGCAATAAAATACTACTATTTCCATGTATATTGTTATATGAAACCAAATAATTTGAAATGTTATTATAAATTAATTTTTTTACCATATGAAACACACAATTTTAAATAAAAAGTATAGTGTTTTATTTATCTTTTTGTATCTTTTGAATACCTAAAAGAAAACAAAAACATTCAAGTATATTTGAATATTATATTTCAGTACATCTTTTGCAGTTATATCTCCCAGGACAAGTCCATAGCAGCTTTCACATAATCTCTGTTTCAGCTTGGAAAACTACAGTTCTTTATCTTCCTTTTTGTGTGTTTTTTTTTTTTTTCCCTGGTTTCTCTACTGCTAGGAGGACATAGAATGATCATTCTGCCTCTATTATGTAATTGCAAACTATTTTGACAATATAGTTATGAGGTGTCTACCAGATTCCTTGCCATATTTATTTTTAGGTAATTACACTATAAGTTTTCTCAGTAAATCTTTGCATTACTCGGTAAATATCAATAGCTTGAAACTAGTTGATTAATAAGTTACAGGACACTATGTTAAGAATGGGGCTGATCCCTGAGACACTGTATCTTACCATTTCCAGCTTGAACAAGTTCATTAAGGGTTGTTAAAATCTTATCCCTATAAGCTTGTCCTGTGAACCCTATCTTTTCATGTGAGCCACTCTCCACTATTCCTATAATCATCAGAAGCCATAATTTAACAGTTTAGCTATACCTTCTTTAAGAGCACTATAGAAAACATGTTTCTGGAATCTTGAGAAAGAGCAAGCTACAAGCTAGATGAGCTACTTGTTTCTGAGAATGGATGGTGTTTGAGAGATGTACATTTCTAGAATCCTCCTGAATTGCTCGGAGTGAAGGAGACTGCATTAACAGACCTGCCTTGGATCCTTTTCTTTTTTGAAACAAAGACTGTCGTCTATCTTTGTGAGTGCCCTGTTGGGTAGACATGACTTACCTCACAGTGTAGTTTAATTAGTGTGCTTTATCATATGACACTCTGAACAGCTAACTCCATACACACATTGCTTGTAATTTGTTGGAAGGAGGAAGTTATATAAAACTGGCTGTTCAGAATCCACTTCAATCTACTTCTCAAAACCTTAGCATGGTAAGGAGCCATCTGAGATAGAATTTTTCAAAATAATAATATTGCCTTCAAACTAAAGTATTTCCAAAACCAGAACAAAATATTGACTTAATTATGGCTTTCTTTCCTATCATTTCAATCCAGTTAATGTGGTAACAAAAATGGGGGATAATGAACTACAGCAGTTATTCCCACACCTCTAAAAACCACTCTTGTCATCTACTGCTGCCATTAAAGACTTCAGGAAAGCCTAAGAGGCTGAGCATTTCTTTCAAAAGTATCTGTAAATCTACTGTTGTCTCTTGCTATGACATATCGCTTTTCATTTTGCTCAACATTGCTTTTCAGCCGTTCCAAATTAAATGGGGGTTTAAGTACTGAGTATTTCTTGCACGACTTTTGCCCTGGAAGTGAGGAGTATGTGTCAAAGTTGTCCCTACCTCATTCAGAACATCTTCCGAACATCCTTATACAATGTCACTAACTGAAGAAAATTAATCTGTAGTCATGAAGGCTTTAAAAAGAAAAGAGATGATATCTGTTAAAGAGTTTGCTCCACTATTCTCTTCCTGTCTGAACAGTGGGAGAAAGTGGATGGAAAAGAAAGAGAAAGTAGTAATGTTGTAAAGCATTATCTCAAAAATGGTTCATGTATGAATGAGCAAAAAAGGGTAGTATAAAAAAATCAACACTTAATGTGAACATCTACAAAGTAGGTAGCTATATTTGAATGAGTAATCCTTGTCTCCCTTTATAGTCATTCACTGGAGAAAAATAGGAACTTCTAAGATGTGATTCATGTTGTTTATTTTTAGGTATCAACATAAGGATGAAGATGAGATATGACAAGCTCCCTATTTTTATCTTTTGAATATAAAAAGAGTCCTAACATCCACATTTCAGATGATTATGTCTATATTGTAAATGTCTAGTATCACGTGGCATCAGTGCATACTGGAAGAGAAGGAACAGTGGGTAAATGGCAACTTGCTTGGAATAAGAGGAAAATTAAGGTAATAGGGAGGGGGAAAAAAAGAAAAGATTCCTCCACAGATGGATATACAGATACGCTTGAGCAGATGGTGATGGAAGGTCAGCCAGGACTCATGAGATGAGGAAATTTCATCTGATATATTTATTAGAACAGCCTTCTTAAATTTATGAGATATCAGTATTAAGTCTACTTTAGTTTTGTTGCTGACTTAGAGCTTACATGTTCTTTCATATGTTGAAAAAAGTGGTTTAACTTCCATAAGTAGTGATGAGAATGTCAAAAATAATATGATAATGTAACTGAAAAAGAAGTACAGACATGCTGATTTGGACTATACACTGTGAATATATTTACACTGAGTTCAACTCTTAAATATCTAAAACCTAATAGAGATGTTTATGAGCTAGAGGTAAGATCAGTTATCTTGTTACCCTAAAGGTCTGTTATTGCCAACTATTCTAGAATCCAGTCTCCTCCTTTAAGGAAAAATGCACTATTTACAATCCAGCTTCTTTCTGTTTTATCAGAGCATATATAATTCATGTTCTTAGTGTACCATAGGTTAACATTGACTGTGTTAAATGGATGAAGGAATATGTGAATAACTTTGTCATGGTTTTGTGATTTTTGGTTATTGGTATTCCACATCATAACATCAAGTAGTGGATGTACCTGGTTCTCAGAAGAGGACTACTACAGTCCCCATGGTACTTTTCTCCTCTGTTACCATTTTTCCAGCTAGAGGGAAAAGATTAAAGCTTGCAGTATAAAAGCTTGCAGATCACGAGACCTCATCCCCTTTTTCTGCCGTCTCTCATCTTGGCAGCACCTCGCTCTCCAGCCGTCTTATCGTCGGTAGTAGAGTAAGGCCTACCTTGATTTTGGGACATTCTCTGTATTGGATTCATCAGCTTAAATTTTAATTGTATTGTATTATAGTGTGTTGTTTTGCATTCCGATATCTTATTTAGTAAATTAGTTTGTTTCTCCTCAGATTGTTGTCGCTGTTCTTTGCTCTCAGGGCCATCTCCTTACCCTTTTCCCCTTTTCCCTTTTCCTGGGGCGTGGGCCCGTGGATCCCCCGTCCCCTTTGTCATGGAAGCGGGCCGAACGCCCATAAACCATTGACACTTATGCACTGAATAAAAAGGTACCCCATCATGTATAATGCAATGACAGATAATCTATTTCAGAAAACAAGTGGACAGAAATACTACAAAAACTATTAAACTCACAGAAAGCTTAAGTGTATGCTTTTTGGGAGGTAAATGATAGTTGCATACAATATTTACTGAAGTACATTTCAATTCACAACAGAACAGGGATAAAACTTAGGATGGTTATCAATTGTACGATAAATTATCTTTCTTTTTCAGTCACTTCGAAACATAGATACGTATTTTCTTACACCTATTCAAAGGTACTTCAGAATTCTTTTATCTTTTTTTTTCTTTCTCTTATTTAAAGGAAATCAGTCATGGTATCATATTGCTTCAGATAGTTTTTAGTCATTTGTGATTCTGCAGTTCTGCCTTTTCTGCAGTGTTTATCTCAGCATAAGTTTACAACAGTGGCTCTCCTATGTGAAGAGAACCTCTCCTATGTGGAAAGACTGAGACAGCTGGGACTATTAAGATTAGAGACAAGAAAGTTCATGATGAATATGTACAAATCACACCTAAATGTGCACAAAGAGGTTTTTTGGAGAAAGAATAAATAAGACTGAGCCAGTCTCTTTTAATTGGTCTCCCGTGAGAGAAAAAGGCAATGAGCACAAGCTGAAATGCAGAAAATTATATTTAAACAGAAGTAAAATGTTTACTCTGATAGTAGTCAGACACTAAGCCAGTTTACGCAGAGAATTTATGGAGTCTTAATCTTTAGAGATGTTTAAGAATAAGCTGGACATCGTTCTCAGAAACCTGTTTAGTTCCTGTTTTGCGCAGGTTCGTTGGAGTAGAGACCTCTAGAAGTTCCTGCTAACTTCATCAATTTTGTGTTTCTGTGATTCTGTGAAATTGTTCCTTTTGTTAGTTTTCCTCTGATTCAGTAATTTGGGATGATTTCAAGACTGTGGTCTTTACTGGCCATGTAGCAAAGGTCTTTCTGAAACCCTGTTCTAAGGATCAATTCAACAAGCAACATTCAGGAATGAAAATTTCCATTCAAGTTAATAGTGTGTACTGTGTGCTAGGAAACATGAGTTTCAAACAACCACCATGTGGGGCAAGTGAACAGAAAAAGCTGAAAATAATATTTCCCCTATAGGAATGTGTAAAGCATCTAAACATCTAAAGAACATTTTCAGAATTCATTTGTTAGTCTAGAACTGAATAGCAAAATAAATATTTTAAAGGAAATGATGAAGGGAACCCAAGCTGTCAGTACTTAACTGGCAAACAATATCAGACTTGAAGTATGTTTAACCTAGGGGAAAGATTTTGTGCATAGGTAGTAGCGATGTTACAATTAAGTATTACACGCTGACAATTCTGTAGTGACAACATACTCTAACACTGACCTGCCCATCTCAGAAAAGTGGCTTGGACAGTGAAACTTTCAATTTATCAACATTAGACCATACTTCAATGCTGCATCTGCAGTTCTACAACTCCCTCATTTTCCTTAATTTCAACACTCAATGCATGGCAGCCATTTCCACAATCATATCATATTTGTTTGTATATTTCTTATTCTTTTGTAAGAAGAAGCTTGTCCTGGGGACATTTGCTCTGGTTAGGTGTCTGGGTCAGCCAGAGCAGGCAGTATGCTCAGTCTGAGAGGCTACTAGATGGTATGTGTGCACAAACAAAATTAATGTATCTTTTTCACAGAATCAGTCCACTGCCATCTTTGGCAAATCCGCACTAGTTTACTTTATTATCACAGATCCTATTCCAAGATCCTATTCCAATTCTCTCTTGTCCAGCAATGTATTTAAACATGCATAACTTTAAGACAAATAAAATCTCCTAAAGGAGACTACTCATATTTTAAAATATACACGTATGCTTGAGTCAGGGTCTAAATGTTTCAGCTATTCCTCCTTATATTGTTTTTGGATCAGATCAAATCATGCTCTTATGAGTCTCATGAGTAATCATACAATCACGAATCATGCATTCAGCAAAACAGGACAAACCATCAGCTTTATTTGTTATACAGATAAATAATCTGACTAGCTCTAGATGCTCTAGATGTTTCTGAATGAATGACTGCTTCTTGCCCACTAGCCAGTATTTTTACTTAGTCTGGATTTTTTGGCCTCTATAGCCCTCTTTCAACTGTATTATGAAGGCCATTCTGCCTGATCTGGATTTACGGATAGAACTACATCTTAATAAGGGATTTGATACTTCTTGTCTTTAAACCACTGGAATAAAATGTTGCAAACAGCAATAACATATGAGATTTGGCAGATGAGGACATTTATATAGATGCCTCCTTTTCTAAGACCACAGAATTTCTCTGCCACTTTTTACAGTGAGTCACAGCTCCACTTCTGTGGGAGAAACCATTGCATATAGTATTCTGATTTAGAAATGCCACAGATGCCAACACAGAAATCAGTACTAATTTGTACAGATTTTACTCTGGCTCTGCATTCGCACCAACCCTCTACCTACTCCTCAGAGAGCTGGCAACCCCCAGACTCAGTTTGACTACTGAATCGTGTAAGAACAAGATAATTTCTTCTACTTCTATAAACATTTTTTCCTCATATCTCTTCTCTGTACATTTCCTATCAGAGTTTTTGCATCACTGCTTTACCTTTTGAGCTTGAAGAGCAACCCTTGGCCCAGGTGTTGTTTTCTACCTCCTCACATGGATCATCTTGAATAGATCAGGGTTTCATTGTAAACTGCATTATTTTCTCTAATCACTTTAAACCTTGCTTAAAATTATCATCTTTTTTTTTTTTTAATAGATTTATCTTTATGACTTTAACTATCTCCAAATGCCACTGCAACTATTCCACACAAAAGAATAATCAAAAAAGATGATGCTGTATTCAGAGAAGCCTTTTTTTTTTTTCCTTTTGTCATTGTTCATGCCATGTGAACAGCTAAACTAGTCTGGAACACTGTCTACTGAGAAAATGATGCAAAAAAAAGTCGATAATGCCCTTTCTTCCTTGATGTCCCACTTACCTTTGAACAACCATGTCTGACAGTTTGGATTTATCAGAAGTACTCAGAGTAGATAAGCTCTGTGTCACTGTGCCATCCTGCTATCAGAGGAGCTGAGCATAGAACAAAACAGTTTCCAGGGCATTGTGACTATATTCAAGGCTGGCTAGTTTCTAGTGGAGAGCAAGACTAACAAGTCTTTTATTAGGAATGCTGTATAGCATGGAAGAGCTATCCTTCTGAATGAAACAGTAGCTCTGTTGACACACTGTGCCCCTGCTGAGTAAATAATTTAAAATCAGAAAAAAAGAAAGGTAAATATTACGTTGTCCCAACAAATCCTTTCTTTCTGTACAACTGTGTTAATTATTGATTGTCAGTAAGGCTCACTTGTAAAAAAATAAACAAATCATTTGACAGACTTGCAGGTGTTTCACCTTCAGCTTCAGAGAAAGCCGCTACTCTCTCTGCGTGTGCTGTCAGCTCCTCCTGCTCTGTCCATGACTGACGTTGCTCTTGTGGTAAATGTCTCTTCAGCGTGACTGGCTGCACTTTGCTAATTTACAGTGAATCACTTTGTTACACTTACAATTGTATAAGCTCTGAGGCACTGTCAGACTGCAGCAGACAGTAGGTGCACGGTTATGCAAAAAGGGTGGCTCATAGCACGTAGGGGGAGCACTTAGGCTTAAGATGTTAATTTTTGCAAAATGTTAGCTGCTGACTCAGAGGCTGACAGCACCTACACAATGTCATATTTCACAGCTTTACAGTTACTTCTCTGGCACACACACATATTTTTTGAAGACCAAAAATTATTTTTCCAGCAAGTGTATTGCTCACAATAATATGCTTATGCTTCACTATGACTTCTTAAGACAGTGATTTTTTTTATTACACTGTTAATCAAAATATTAATACATGGAGAATTTATATGATTCAGCTACTCAGAAGGATGCTGTGATGAATTATCAAATGTGTGGGTGAAAATAGTGATGAGTTACAAACAATGAGTTTAACTTCAGTGTATCAACTATACTTAAGATTGCAGATTATCAAATGTTTACTACACCTGGGCTGATATTATTCATGCATGGTTCATCTGGGTTCATACTGTACCATGACAGTCAGCCTGTTGTCAGCAAGAAGTACAACTTCCCTGAGAATGTGAATCTTCAGCCATTTTGCCACTGCAGGGAAGGGAGCAAGGTCTGTACATGCTGTGTTTGGTGACTAGCAGGCAGAGGAGCATCATAGCAGCCCCAGAACTGCAGAACTGTTACATGATTTGTATTGGAGGAAACATCTGATGTTCATCTGGTCCAACCTGAAGCACAAGTCAGGGCCAGCGTAGACTGAATTGTGACTTGTCAAGATGAGATTTAGATCTCTTCAAGGACATACATTTAGAGATTTCACAGCATCCCTTGTTTGACTATTTTCACAGGGAAATATTTTTCCTGATATTTAAATGGAATTTCTTACAGAACTACATGTAGCTGTTGCTTTTCATCTTAACACAGTGCACATCTAAGAATCTGGCTCCATCTTCTCTATAGCCACACAATGGGTAGTTGAAGACAGCAATTAGATCAGCTTCACTTTTCCTTCTTAAGATTCCGTTTGCTTCCTTAAGAACGAATGCAGTTTTTCTGTCTCTCTTGTATGCTGCGTGCTCCAGTCACCACCTTCTTGTTTCCAAACTGGTTGCAACACTTCATGGGCTGAATAATAATACTGAGGTTTGGAAACAACATTGATTTAACCCCAGAATGTGTACTCAGAGACACCGATCCAGATTACCAAACTAAGAGAAAATAAAAATTGTAGACAGCAATACTCATTTTCAGATTGCACCCTAAAGATGGCTGTCTGAATTTACTGATGATTCTGCGTGCAAAGATGGACATCGCTGAGTATTTTTTTTTTCTGCTATGGTATCTCCAAACTTTTAAAGATGCAGATAATGTATCTAATCAATTAACAGTCTATTTTTAGCTCATCACATCTAGCTCACCACATCTCACATTAGATCATTTTTATATGAGTGGACACAATGGGAACTGCAACCAGATTAGAACAAATGTTTAGGATTTGACATTTCAGACTACCTAAGTGGAATGAAGAGAAACATTTTATAATATGTACATGTTCAGAGATGGAAGAGATGAATTTGTGACTATAATTGAAATTCTGGCATTACACGCCAAATTCATAATTTTACCTTTGCAGTATCAATTGAACATCCAGTTTAATAATAATGCCTGAAAGGGTTTTGTGTACCACAGGCAAGTTCAAATGGAAAAGAGCCAACAGCTGAAACTGCATTTCAACTGGGTCAAGTGCAAGTAACTAGAGATTTCTAGAAAGTATTTCTGTATGCAGTTAGTTGTTTCCACTGGAAAATGTTCAAAGACCACATTGTGGGACATTATCTCAACAGGAAGGAAGGAAATGTAGTACCATTCAAAAAGGAATAAGATCCAGGAAATTGTTTTTAGTGACTGTTAGAAACATAAAGTTTGTTTGGTGGCAAGAGTCTTTTGTGGTCATTTACAAAAAAAAAAAAAAAAAAAAAAAAAGGATTTTCTAGTAGCCTTCCTCATCTCTTCATAACAAAACCATAGCAACCCCCATGCAAAATATGTGAATGAACACGCTGCTGAATGCCTGTTTTGTAGGGGAATGGCTGGCAGTTTTGGAGCTGTGGCCCTAGCAACAATGATGCCTGGGTGTTTTTCTGGAAGTAGTGGAGTTCTCTTGTAGACTTTTGGAGTGGAGGAGCAGAAAGAACCATTTGTCCTAACTGCTAGCATATTCCAGGCCATATAATCTCTGTCAAGCTATGCTAAATAGTGTTTGAGATAGAAAACCACTGCTTGTAAGCATTTATGGCACTGCTGTGAAAACATGCTTGTGAGAAACAGTGTCATCTTGACAATTCTGTACCAGAAAAGTCTGTGACCAAGAAATTAGCATGCTTCACTGTCTTTTGTTACAAAATAAACAAACAAATAAATGAAATAAATATAAAACTAAGAATAATTCTGTAGGAAATAATGGAAAAGACAGATACATCCTCTGCTAGAAATACATCCACACATACAGAATACAAAAAGAGGCAGAGCTGTAAGATGTTGTCATTGCCATAGATTAAAAATCTGAACATGAAATTGTAAATCAAAATCCCTATAAATAAATAAGTAAAGTGAATGGAACTAATATCTCTTTAGCATCTAGAAAGGACTATAACAATAGGAGCACAACATTTCTTAGCTTTTCCTATTTATCTGGATCTGAAGTTAAGTTGTTAAATTAAGTTGGCTGAAATAAGTGAAAAAAGCTTAAAATAGTTTATGAAACAGGTAGTTGTTGTTTTGTAAGATGTACTCTATGTCTCTACCTGAAGGTGATTAATTATGACTACCAACTGACATGTTCATTTCTTACTCTCTGAAGAGGTAACTTTTCTTTGATATTATAAGGGACTTCTCATTTTGTGAGTAATGGCATTTGCAATATACACATGTGATATTTTTTACAAGATAGATTTAAAAAATTACCCTGATAGTCTCTAGTCTTCATTCAGAATATTTGGAAAAAAGGTATTGTTATGTTCAGAATTCCATTGAAAGACAGGACTATTATGCAAGACTGAAAGTGGGTGTTAATTTTCATCCTCAGATTCTTCCAAGGGTTGAGCTAGCCTCTATTTTGCCATTGTCAACTATTGTAACTGCTGATTTTCAGAGGCTAGATTCTTATAGTGACCACAGTCTTAGTCAGTGACCAGTCTCCAAGCTACTGATCTTTTTTGAAATAGTCTTTTGAACTGTACAGGTTGCAGCTTTTGAAATCTCCTTGTGCTTGGTCACTTCATTAAAGTCAGTTCCCAAAGGGACAAGATTCTTCATACATTTTAAGTATTTATGCAACAAGGTCTTTTCTACATTGGAAGTAGTAGATGTGTACTGTTAATTCCTCAATGATCTTGTTTCTCCTCCATGTATCTCAGCTCGTGATGACTATGAACCTAGTAATTACCACTTAAAATGAAAAACGTAGTACAGTGCATGGAATTTGTCCATAACAAAATTCAGAGATTTTACTTCTTAATTCTTTAGACATCTCTGAGTAGTTCTAGAGGTGTCTTTACAACATGACTATGGCTATGAGGATGCAGTATTTTGCTTAGATCAGGACGAATATGAATGCCTTAAATTTTGATTTGTCCTTGGTTTGACTCCACAGTCTCATTTGGCTGTGTTTCATTTGTGGTGAACTGCTGATTTTCTGATTCTGCTCTATATGTGATTGGATCCATGTAAAGATACTATAAATTTCAATAAATATAAAACAAATAAAGAAAGCTGTCAAACTTAAACCAATATTGTTTCTGTGAGATACTACACTTAAAGTTCAAAGGTCTGGTAAGTACAGAGAGCTTTCCTGCCTTTAATGCCTGTAGCTTTGATGTTCATCAGCCACTGAGGGTCCTTTATTGCCTTGTAAACTTGGAGGCAATTACCTTTCTGCTATTATATCAACTGTCATATAAAATGATTCTCCTTCATTCTTTCTTCCTCTCTGTCTCTTCCCAGTGTTATAATCATTTGGGCAGAAATTCCTCTTATACCTACATTTTTAGTGTTCCTATGTAGAGTATCTTCTTTTAAATAGAAAACAAATTAGAATTGGAAACAGAAAATAAAATCAGAATTACTGGACAAAAAGAAACGTCAGCTAGTTAAGACTTCTATTGATGGAAAATTACAATAAAATTAACTTTCATAGCAGTTTAGTTAACCTAATAGAATGCAATGCATTGTGACATCCATTCTCACCAATGGATTGATCAAGCTCTCATACAGTGATTATTTTGATTAAAATCAAATGATATCAAAAAGGGAAATTAGAGCAAATATGCAGATTACATGTTGAAATCAAGTAGCTCAGATTATTTGAAGGCATCTACTGATGTTGCTTATCAAAAAAACAACTTTTTTACCCCTGCTGATGATCTGTCTTGTCGGGTCTGTTTGGGTTACAAGGACAACAATAAAGGAAGAATTCAGTCCACTAAAAAGAACCATGCTTACTAAATGTGTAGTCAGTAAGCATTTTTTTTTTTTCAAATTATTCCTTTGGAGTGCACTGAAAGGTTTATAAAAGAACAAAGTAATGACAAATGTGTTCTCTTGTCACTTGCTTGGAAAATTGAGTTCTGTTCAGTGTTGTGAAGACAGAACAGAAAGAACAGTCTGAACAAGAACATCAAGACCACAAAATCTTACTTTGATCTCTTTCTTAAGAACTAACCAGGAGCACTGTGACATTCTGTAAGGAGGCTAGATACTTTAAAAGCTATAGTTGTGCATGATGATGCCTTTTGCAAACAATAGAAAAGTAATCTCATTTGAAGCTCACAACACTTTTCCTCTGGTACAATGCAGTCTGTTTCCCCTTTTCTTTGCCAAAATACTGCTGTACCTCATAAACCAGTTCTACTGACAAGATCCTTTTATTTCTCTATTTTTCAAACCATATGTGTAACTACATGAATTAAGCTCTGAATATATCTCTGGTAACATACAGGCTATGTGTCAGGCCCCAGTTTTATTTCTATTATCTAATCGTTTCATGCTGAGCCTGTCCTGTGCAATGGTGGACACCCTCTACAGTTTTCAGAAATGAGAAAAGTAAAGGTCAGAAAGAGCAGAGGCAGCTCAGGTCTGTGGGAGCCGGTAGGTAATATATATTTTGACATGCTTAGGAATCGAGCACTGTGGGGGTGACATGAGCAAGTTTGTCTGCAGAGAGAAACAAAACAATCTGGCTTTAAATTATACAGGCTGCATGATACATCATGGTGTCTTTCTAAAAGTTTGAGTCCAGAAAAAGAAAGAAAATGTGAATCAGAGTTGCTATTTTTAAGAACCCTTAATTTATGGTATTTCTTAAGGTCTTGGAAAATATTTTGAAGTACTTTCCTTCAACCACTTTTTTTCCCATACCTTTTTAAATGTCTTTTTGATCTCTGATCTGTACTCCATCTGAAAGGAATTTCTGTTGAAGATTAGTTGCAAACTCAGTTCCCACAGAAATATATTGTGTTATGATTTTTTAAAGAATTTACACGTAAATCAGAAATGGAAATGTACTGTACTGATGAAGAAATTACATCAAACAAAACAAACTGGCCTTATCTTTGGGAATCTGCCATTATAGGCAGAATCAGTTTGAATTATTGAAGCAGAATTGTAAGACATTTAAAGGACTCAAAGTGAAAGCGTCAGACTCATTATCCTTTGACTGGAGTTTCCAGATGTTAGTATTTTTTTCATATGACATAAAGCATAGTTCCAATCTTTTATTGCTAACTCAGAGTTATCCACCCTGCAAGAGCTTGCATCTCAGATTAGCTTGATCTTTATTATGTCTTTTATCATGTTTTTTCAAATGTATAACAGAAGGGGATGCATTAGGACTGTTTAGTCAAGGACATCAGAAAGTACTCCTTGAAAATTCCAACGTAACAAAATGCCATTAAATGTTTCACCTTATGTGGGCTTTGAAAAACCCTATGGAACTTCACTATGGAGTGCAGAAGTCCATGAATAATTATAAAAATCTTTACAAAAAGTATTGTCTGCTCTGTTCCTTGGGTCTTGGCTCGTACAATCTGGCAAGGCAGCATGGAAGTCTGACTGCAGGAGAACTGACACTGCAACTCAACATGAATCTGATACTTGATTAGTCCATGACATATACCAAAATCCTTTGTGAGTAGACTGTGACAAAATTATCCTGACATTCAAGGGCTGAGAGAATCAAGATGGATACATCTGGAGTAAGGCCACAGTAAGGAGATACTGTAAGAACACAGGCTAATGATGTAGGCTACTTGCAATTTAGATCAGATTGTGTAAATCAAAGGAGCTATTCTTGGCTTCCAAGCAACCAATAATGTAGTTTCAAGCCATGATATGCAATCAGACTTGCTGTGAGTGTCTCAGTTCCTCATTGTGCATCTTTGAGGTGAAGCCCTTAGTAGAGTTTTGCTTGCCATTTGTGAAATTGTAAAACAAATTTTGAGAATCTTTTTAGATACTTTCTGCATTACATACAAAATATTTTAATGTTAATTAGTTTTAATAAAGATCTGTATGTCTTGTAAGATTGTCTGTGCTGCCAAGTGCGAACACTGCAAAGACTAGTGAAAATAACTGAAAAACAAATCATAGAAGTTATATAAAAATCCTGTTAATGGCTAATATGAAAAAAAAAAAAAAAAGAATTCCAACAATAATATCTCCTCCCCACAAACATGATCACCCATCTCCATCTATGACCCACTGACATCTAGACTTAGCCTGGTAATTTGGCTGTCCAAGCACATATCTCACCTTGCACTGAACATGTCTCTTTCTGTAATTATTTTGTAATTATTTGTGCTTTTGTTCATGTGAAATTATGTTACTAAATTGCATTGTTCATACTTTGCTTCTCAAAAATATTTTGGAAACTGAAAAAGTACTGAATGTGCTTGCCAAATTAATGAGCTGAGTTTTCTACAGGAGCACATTATTTCTGTGTTCTGTGTTTGTATCCAAAAAATTTTCAAAAATTGAAGTTTTGCTTTGTCTTACAAAGCATTACATCTTTTGGATTCTATTTATACTAGGAAAACATCTACCCCCACACACTGTGATATAGCAACAATTTTCATCACATGTGGGACTTATGGTGGCAACATATCAGAGAAGAACATTTTCATACTAAAGTACTAAAGTTTTGTTGAAGAGTTCATTTGGACGAGGTACATAGCATGTACTCCAGGTTATGAGGTATCCCACACAGAGATACATGGTATTAGTAGGAAAGGAGCAGTACATTCCAAAGTTGCACATTACAAGACAAGCATGCAGACAAAATGCTTTAAAGCCTTTCAGTTACTGGATAGTGATCCTCTCTCACTGAAGTACATACCTTTATGTGGCATTGTGCAAGCCCTACCACCTTCATCCAGCCTGGACTGTTCTGCAAACTGTGCTGTGCTGAGAAAATTTAATAATGAGCTTTTAGTTTGGTGGAGCTCCAGCTGTCAGTCTGGACATGTCTACATGTGTTGGAGGAGCAGACATTTCTGAGATGTTACTGAGGTGCCTTGCATACCTGTGGAAAATGAGAAGATGACATTTGGTGATTTTACTGTTACATACAGAAACACATCTAAGTAAAAGCAAGTGATACTCATTTATGCAGCTTACGTCAAAGGGCTGTGCTAGCAAAAGGCTGAGAGCTTTTGGGAACTAGTATCCACATTCTTACCTTTAAATCTACTAGAAGATAAGAAGTGGTATAAAGTCCACTCAGAGGTAGGTATGTCTCTCTAAGACAGGTAGAAAGTGCAGTATACACTTCAGACAAGATCACTGAAATAGAAGAAAGCCCAAAGTCCTCAAGAGAAATGCTAAAGAAATGCAAATGTTTGTATGATGTGTCTGCGTGTCTATTCTTTCCCTTATTTGCCCATTCTGCAAAAATCAGATCTGACAGACAACGTAAAAAGTTCTCCAGATAATTTCTAAGATGCAAATCTTAAAAAAAACATAATACAAACAGGTAGACTATCCTTCTTGAAACTCCCCTTGCTACAAACTAGAATGGCAAACACAGAAACCATGGCTTGAAGATACCCGAGGATGCCAAACTGCAGATCTTCAGACTCAAATCAGTAAGTCTCATTATGTCTTTGCATTACAGATAAAGAAGTGGTGATCCTACTCTGCCTCTGCACAGAGAAAGACATTACTGTATACTCTGCCTCAGTCATGTATCAATCAGTAAGTGGAAGTGAGTGTTGAACCTCATCAATCATGATAAAGAAAACACTACAGAATTATGATAGATGTATAATATGTGAGACTAGAAGCATTTATAAGTAGAGCTATGAATTCATGATTCCTACATGAATCCACAGGTGAACTACTAATACAGAAACAAACTATTTTTTTTTGTTTTCTTGCAGTGTCTTATGTCATAAATCCAACTGTTACTATTAAATTAAATCAATTAGTGTAAAAAAGTCTCTGCGGTGTTATTAGCATGTGAGTATAATGCAAAACTTGTTATAGTCAATTACAGCTTTGCAAGTAAGTATGGAGTTTGGGCTGGTAAGGTACTTTATATTTTCCAGGAGATGTGTGGAATCAGAAGCAAAATGTTTCTTGATAGCATATGTAGCATACTGGGACAGAATTTGCTACTAGGTTATGTCTTTTATGAGTTGATTTTTAAGAGAGACAGATGCTACAAATAGAACAAAATTAAAACTCATCTTTTTCTTCTACTACTGTTTAAATCTGTTGAAGAAATGCATTGAAATTTAATAAATAAATGATCAGCGTATTATGGGAATGTCCAGTGCTTGACTTACAGTAACTTCAAATACTACTGCTTACCAGTTCTTTATGAAGATTCCAATTTCAGAAACATTTTCATCAGAAGTGAACTTTCTCAGGAGTAAGACTCTACCTGGTTTAAGCAAATTATTTCTATTTTTCATAATGATGAAACCTTTTAAAAGTTAAGACCATACATGCTATACATAGCTGCATATAACAGAGTCTGCATTCTACAAGAACTCAGAAGATGATATTGTTGGTACTGAAATGTTTCAGTAGAGAAAAGAATTGCAAAGTGTGTTTCATTTTAATTGAATCTACCCAAATGGGCATTGGTATCTTTTGTGAAATATTTTTGAAAAAGGAAGACGTATATTCTGACTCTATGTTCCAAACATTACTGCGTATGTGGCGAGGATATACTATTCACAGTTTTCAATCAATTTTATCTCCATTTGTCACTTGAAAAGGGCAAATAATTTTGGCAGAAAACAAACTCCTTTGAGTTTCTTGTCATCAGATATCAGAGAGGATGGGAGTGACTGAGCTTAGATTCTGAGTGATGCCCAATTCAGTGATATAATTCTGGTTGCAGTCAATATATGAGCTATCACAATTACAGATTTGCAAATAGTGCACTGCTCAGCTCATGTTCAAATGGCTCTCTCTATCACCATTAAGGAATTTGGCCATGCCCAATGAGAACTCTCACAGTAAGGTTAGTGAATACTGCAGTTTATTAAAGCAACAGATTACAGATCCTTTTGGTTTGCTGGTGATAAGTACACTGTCTGCAAAGCATGTAAAGTTAACCTAGAACATGAATAATATGACCAAACACAAACACATTAAATCATGGAATAACTGTAGAGATTTTTAAGTTTCCCGAGGGGAGCAGTTAGAGTAACTAAATGTGCAAATCTTACCCAATATGAGCCCCTGTGAGAGAGGCTCAGACTGTTGGCTGGTCCGAGAAGCCAGCAGTGTCCTCCTGACTTGTCTGCAATAGAATCTTCCCCCAAGTTCCTTCTCTCTTAGGCCATTTTGTGTACTATTTTCTTCCTTTGAGATGGAGCTTGAGTGAGTCTGATCAAACACACATTTGTTTTGCAAAGTTTACTCAGAGAATGGAGGAGGTTGGGGGCAGGGGAGAGCATTCCATCACACTGTTCTCCAGCTTTTTTTTTTTTTTATAATTATTTTGCCATTGCCTGAATCCATACCATTTAACCAAGTAAGAAAAATCTTCAGAAATCTTGCCTTCAAAATTTTCAGTTTGTTTCTTGGAACACTAATAATGAGGATCATTTACTAACAATAAACTTATTTTTAACAATGAACTGTTATTTTAAAAGCTGGAAAATACTCCATAAATCTCTTCCTCACAGAATTTTCAACACAACTTTCCTGTGCCTATTATATGCATGTGTACGTAGCCATGATTAGCTTTTTTTTTTTTTTTTTTTGATTGCCTTTGGGACTAGTATGTAAAAAATAAAGTTTGAATCAGTTGACATCTCCCATTTCAGTTTCTCCAGAAGAAATTTGTTTTTCTCCAGAAGTTCCCAATAATGTAATGGTTGTTCTTAGTAACTGACTAAAACGGGTGAGAATTAGAGAAAGAGTGCCAAGGAGCATTAGACGCTAACTGCTGTTTTTGAGAACTATTTTGGCAGAAGGTTTAGATAATGTACAAAATATGTAAAAAAAAATAAAGTATTAATTGCCACCTACTCCCAATCTTAAAAAAATGGAAATGTTCAGATAGAATGAAAAAACAGACTTTGGTGGTAAATTACACAGTAACGTCTTCTACAAACCATTACATTTCTAGTATGCTGTTTGTAGTACACTGGCTGTGAAATCCAAAGGCAAAGCTATTAAAAGTCTTGATCAGCAACTAAAAAAAATTACTTGGAAAGACAGTAAGAACTACAGAAAGAAAAGTCATCACATAGCATGATCTGCTTTTCTGCAATAAATTCTGTTAATAACCCAGAATCACTTCCATTTGTGGTGTGTTCCACTATCATTGCACGGTGATATGCACTGATAACACTACATGAACTGCAAAACTGTTGTGAGGTCATAAGACATATAAATGTACTGTTGGTGAAGTTTTTTTTTAAACCATCATTAATGCTGAAATGAAACATAGTTCATCTTTCTGAAACTGTAATTCTATTAACATACTTAGATTTCTGCATGGATTTATATTGATTATCTACTGTAAATTAGTATCATACCTAATTGTTAAACTGTAACTCAGTAGATTGAATCTCCAAATTCTATTTCTTTTTGCTTTGACATGGAAAAATAAATGGTTGAAAAATATAACTGAGATACAGCTCATGAAAAATATACCTGACTAAGACACCAGAATCTCCTAGAAGAAGCCTTCAGACCTTCACAGAACATTCACAATTTTATTAAACAAAAAGAAAAGTAAAGAAAGAGAGTATTTGGAAAAATATAATACACACACATTTCGCTGATGCTACTTGTTTGTGGTGTGTTGCTGTTTGCTTTTTTTTTTTTTTTAAATGTCACTTCAATCTGAATTATTTTCAGTCTAAATCTGATAATTTAAAACAAATATATGAATTTGGCATGTACCATCAAAAACAGGCTCTGCAGCTCACAAAGCTCTGATGATAGATGCCTCAGATAGAAAATGACATTTTGAAATAAAAATTTTCAATTCTGGAAGTGTTTAGCATTCATTTGTTTGTTTGTTTATTTATTTATTTGTGATTATAGTATATCTTCTACCTAAAATACTTCTGATACTGTGTCCTCAAATTTTCAAGGTATATATTATGTATCTCTAGGTACGCAAACTATTCAGCATAATAGGCAGTAAAGATAAATCATGTTCTCACTACTTCTGGGACTTGCATACACAGTGGCAGCAGAGCTTGTAACGAGACCTAAATTGCAAACATGATCTACATGTAGACATGCAATTCCAGTTGTCATTATGAAAATGCTTTCATTTATCCTGAATGAGACAGACTGGGAGACCTCAATCAAGAAACAAGGCTTGATAATAATCTGTGGACTTGAATGAATTAAATCTAAAACATAAAATAAATTCAGACATTGTATTTGTAATTCTAGACAAAGAAGTTATAATGTAGTCTTATTCTAATGTAGTTATTTCACAAATGTTGCTTACATATCACCAGAGGCAGTGATATCACAACTGAAGGTCATATCTGAGCATATCCTCTGACTAATATTACCTGAGATAACAGGTGTCTTAGTTTCAGCTGGGACAGAATTGTTTTCTTCAGAGTGTCTAGTATGATGTTATGTTTTGGTCCTAGGAGAAAAACACTGTTGATAACACACCAACATTGACAGTTGCTGCTAAACAGTGTTGTACAGAGCCAAGGCCATTTGCAGGGAAGGGCCCAGGGGGCTGGGAGGAAACAGAATTAGGACAGCTGACTGAAACTAGCCAAAGGGATATTCCATATCATATGACATCATGCAGAAGGAGTTTTGAAGAGGGTGGGAGTTCATCTGGCTCTCTTCCACTGCTAAGGGGCAAGCTGGGCATTGGTTGGGTGAGCAATTGCTTGTGTACCACTTGTTATGTACGTTTAGAGATATATATGTAATATATAGTAATAACTACTATCCTTTTCTCTATCTTAGCAAATAGTTTTATCTCAACCCACAAGTTCGACTTTGTTTCTTTTTTTCCCAGTTCTCTCTCCCATCCCTCTGGGAAGTGAGCAAAGGACTATGTGGTGCTCCACAACATGCAGGGTTAAACCACAACGGTAGGAAAAATGTTGAATTATAATGCTTTTGCCATTTGAATGTTTAAATACATTATTTTTTTTCTGAGTACTGTGCACTGAAGGGAACAAAAGATTTTCAAAGCTGTTTCATAATTTTTTTTCAGACACACATAAATTGCAATTCATATTCAGCTTTAATTAAGTTTCAAATAGCCTAATACAGCCAGTATGGGTATCCTGAATTTTCAGTGATCAAAAAATCTTTGATCAAAGACAGTTGTTCAATTATAATTCATAACACTAAATATTGGTTTGTACTTTGCAGTTTCATATTCCTTATAGGTCTGAGAAAAGACACTGAAAATTTTGTACTTAGCTCTCACTGTTACCTTAAGGGATAGACTCACTGCCAAATATCGTGAAGAATTTTTTCAAAAGCAATATTTTAATTGAAAAAAGAAAAGTAAAAAGTTCCTGAAATGTTAGATTTATATTTTACTATTTTTCCGAGATATGGTTTGTCAGTGACTGGATATTCTAAAAGATCTAAAAGAATTTCCAGTAAAAATATATTCTAAAATGTCTAGCCTTTTTTTTTTTTAATTATTATTATTAAGGAAACATGCCTTAGCAAATGTTTCAGAATTTATTTTTGTCTTTCCATTTAATTTTAAATGTACTTCTTTCCAATAATAAAATGCAGAGTTATAATACTGAGGTGAATGATGTGTTTTTTAAAGTAAGTATATTACTACATATACCACTCCATTTATGAACACAGTAAAAATCAATTAATTCCATTATTGTATAAGCATTTAAGTTCATCTAACTAGAAAAATGATGCATTCTAGATACATCTAATAGAATCATAGAATCATAGAATCATAGAATTAGCTAGGTTGGAAAAGACCTACAAGATCACCTAGTCCAACCATCCACCTACCACCAATAACACCACTGAACTATGTCTCTCAACGCTATATCTAAACGTTTCTTGAACACCTCCAGGGACAGTGACTCCACCACCTCCCTGGGCAGCCCATTCCAGCGCCTGACCACTCTTTCAGAAAAGTAGTGTCTCCTAATGTCCAGCCTAAATCTCCCGTGGCGCAACTTGAAGCCATTCCCCCTCATCCTGTCACTAGTTACAAGAGAGAAGAGGCCGACCCCCAGCTCACTACAACCTCCCTTCAGGTAGTTATAGAGAGCGATAAGGTCTCCCCTGAGCCTCCTCTTCTCCAGTCTGAACAATCCCAGCTCCCTCAGCTGCTCCTCATCAGGCCTGTGCTCCAGACCCCTCACCAGTTTCGTCGCCCTCCTCTGAACACGCTCCAGGGCCTCAATGTCTTTCTTGCAGTGAGGGTCCCAAAACTGGACACAATGTGGCCTCACCAGTGCTGAGAACAGAGGGACAATGACTTCCCTACTCCTACTGGCAACACTATTTCTGATAGAAGCCAGGATGCCATTGGCCTTCTTGGCCACCTGGGCACAATGCTGGCTCATGCTCAGCCAAGCATCGACTAATACCCCTAGGTCCGTTTCCTCCACACAACTTTCCAGCCATCCAGCCACTCCGCCCCAAGCCTGTAGCATTGCCTGGGGTTGTTGCGGTCAAAGTGCAGGACCCAGCACGTGGTCTTGTTGAACCTCATCCCATTGGCTTCAGCCCAGAGATCCAGCCTGTCCAGATCTCTCTGTAGGGCCTCTCTACCCCCAGGCAGATCGACACTTCCTGCCAGCTTGGTGTCATTTGCAAACTTACTGAAGGGGCTCTCAATGCCCTCATCCAGGTCATCAGTAAACATATTGAAGAGGACAGGCCCCAGCACCGACCCCTGGGGAACACCACTCGTGACCAGTTGCCAGCTGGATTTAACTCCATTCACCACCACTCTCTGGGCCCGGCCCTCCAGCCAGCTCCTTACCCAGTAAAGGGTGTACCTGTCCAAGCCACAGGCTGCCAGTTTCTCCAGGAGAATACTGTGGGAGACAGTGTCAAAGGCTTTGCTGAAGTCTAGGTAGACCACATCAACAGCCTTTCCCTCATCCACCAGACGGGTCACTCGATCATAGAAGGAGATCAGGTTGGTCAAGCAGGACCTGCCCTTCACAAACCCATGCTGGCTGGGCCTGATCCCCCGGTTGTCCTGCAAATGCCGCGTGATCTCCCTCAGGACAATCTGCTCCATAACCTTCCCAGGCACCGAGGTCAGGCTGACAGGCCTGTAGTTCCCTGGATCCTCCTTCCAACCCTTCTTGTAGATGAGAGTCACACTGGCAAGTTTCCAGTCTTCTGGGACCTCTCCAGTTGGCCAGGAACGCTGATAGATGATAGAAAGCGGCTTGGCTATCTCTTCCGCCAGCTCCCTCAGTACTCTCGGGTGGATCTCGTCCGGCCCCATGGACTTGTGGCAGTCCAGGTGGAGTAGTAGGTCTCTGACCGTTTCCTCCTGTAACATGGGGGATTTGTTTCACTACCCATCCGAGACTTCCAGGTCAGAGAGTAGGGTGCTCTGAGGACAACTGGTCTGGCTTTTAAAGACAGACGTAAAGAAGGCATTGAGAACCTCAGCCTTTTCATTGTCCTCAGTGGCCACACTCCCAGCCGCGTCCAGTAAAGAATGGAGATGAACCAGAACCTCTGTCCTATGTTATATATTCAGCCATTACTATCCCATATATAATAACACAGGAAAAAAAATTTCTTAAGAGCAAGAGGTATGGACTTAAATATAGTATTTAAGCTGGAAATCTAAACACTGTCTTTATATATTCTCCAGAATGAAATGGATCAGGCAAAAGAACATTATGTGCATTCAGTTTCAAACACCAGATCAAACATCTCAAACTTTATCATTTGATTATAGAATTTTAATACAGTTAAATTTTTGGAGGGTGAAAAGGAAATTACTTAATCCTTTCTTTTACTCTGTGATATCTCAGTACATGACTACTTGAAATAAGGGGTAGGAAAACATCAGAAGAAGAGGATGAGGTCATACTAGGTGGGGTTAGAGAAAGTCACCAAGGGCAGCCACACTGGATACTGCAGATAGTAATCTTCAACAATAGGAAAAAGAATGAAGTAGCAGGAATAACTCACAGGGGCTGAGAGTCCATTGTATATGCTAATTACTCAGCAGTAGCGAACTAGATAAATGCTGGAACACTCAAAATCCTTACTGTTAAATACAACACTAATTCTGATTTTATGTAATATCTTTTCATGATCTCTATCTGAAATCATAGCTTAAGTAAACACCATTCTATCCTTAATCCTTGAGATAAGATGACTCCTGGGTAATCTAACAAACAAAGGGGCGTTCTACCTTTGTGGATGATCCTTTCTTTAAAAGCAGGACATGATACTGAACTCTCACTGCCAGTCATTCTGATTTATTCATCCAAAATATTTGAAGAATTTTAAGACACACCCTCATTGACATTAAGCTTTCTAAAGAAGTCAGAACTGTGACAATCTTTTGAGACTTCCTGGGATTTTCAAGAAAAGATTTTTGGAAGACCTTAAGGCAGTAGAGAAAATACATGAACAGTTTCAAGAAAGCTTAATGAAATAACAGCATGTATTAATAGAAATCACTAACAAGTCAAACAATGTCTGCCATCATTTTCATATGATCCATCTAGTGTAAAATCATCTGTAATAAAGTACTCACTTCACCCTTCCCAAGCACATGACAACTTCCCTGTCATATTGATCAGCAAGCTGTCTGAACTGATTAGCAGAGCTTTAAATAGATTCGACAGGGTAAGGGGATAAACTGCTGAGTGACAGAGAAGAGAGGGGGAACAGTGTCCCTCCCTTAAGAAGTAGCAGGGAAATACCTCAGAATTGTTCCAAAGGAACTAGGGAAGACTCCCTCAAGAAGGTGACATGGCTTGGCTGATAGCCCAGCTGAAGTGTCTCTACACCAGTGCACACATCATGGGAACTAAGCAGAAGGAGATGCAAGTCACATTGCTATTAGAAAACTATGACCTACTTGCTATCACAGAAACATGGACAAATCACACAGTTGGAATACTATGATTGAGGGCTAGAAGATTTTAAGAAAAGATAGGCAGAACATGACAGGCAGAGCAGTTGTGCTCTACATGAAGAATCACAGAATCATAGAATCATAGAATCATAGAATTAGCTAGGTTGGAAAAGACCTACAAGATCACCTAGTCCAACCATCCACTTACCACCAACAACCCCACTAAACTATGTCTCACAACGCTATATCTAAACATTTCTTGAACACCTCCAGGGACGGTGACTCCACCACCTCCCTGGGCAGCCCATTCCAGCGCCTAAGTGAGTGGATAGATTGTGAAGAGCTGCCCCTAAAAATAAGTGAGTTGAAATGAGGGACCAGATTAATGAAATACATCTTGTGACTGGGCTGTAGTACAGAACTCTTGATCAAGAGAAGCCTGTTGACAAGGCTTTCTTGCTTCAGCTACAAGAAGTGTCATGCTCACAGACTGTCATCCTCATGGGCAATTTCAACCACCTAGATAAATGCTGGGAAAGAAGTACACTGTGCTGCAAGCAATCCAGGAGACTCCTGGCTTATACTGAGGATAAGTTTCTGGTCCAGGAATCAGACAGATGTGAAGGTGTTACTGGATCTGGTGCAGAGAAGATCATTAAAGAAGTTAAGACTGGAGGTACTCTGGGCTGTAGCATCCATGCCCTGGTTGAGTTTATGATATCAAGGAATATGGGCTCAGCAAAGAGCACAGTCAGGACCCCGAAATTCAGAAGAGCAAAATTCCTTATGTTTAAGGAATTGTTGAATGAAATGTCCTGGAAACTCTCCTTAGAGACAAAGGAACAAAACAGGGCTGGAGGCTTTTTAAAGGACCCCTTTCTGAGAACACAGATTCCACAGAGTAAGAAATCAAGAAAAGGAGGCTTGTTGTTTAAACTAAGAGATAAAGAAGAATTACATATACAGTAAAAGCAGGAACATGTGGCCTAGGAAGAATACAGGGATGACACTCATATCTGTAGAGATGGGATCAGGAAAGCAAAGACAAAGGTGGAACTAAACTTGGTGAGGGATGTGAAAAATAACAAGAAGAGATTCTACATGTACATTGGTCAGGAGAAACAGGCCAAAGAAGTGTACCCCCTCTGATAAAAGGGAGAACTGGCTTACATAGACATGGAGAAGGCTGAGATACTCAGCATGTTCTTTGCTTCAGTCTTTGTTTGTAGTCTGACTTCCCACATCTCTCATGTCCCTGAAACTCTAGACAGAGGTCAGGAGTGCAAAATCCTTCCCACTGTAAGCAAAGAGCAAGTTTAAGATTGATGAGGCTGAATATGTATAAATCCATGGGGCCTGATTACGAGAATCTCAGGGTCCTGAAGAAATTGGCTGATATGGTTGCCAAGGTACTCAACATCATACTCAGAGAATCATGGTTGTCAGGCAAAGTCCTCAGTGTTTGGAAAAAGGGAATCTTCACTCCCATTTTTAAGAAAGATACAAAGAAAGGTGCAGAAAACAATAGACCAGTGAGCCTCAAGTCCGTGCTTGGGAAGGTCATGGCCCAGATCCTTCTGGAAGCTACATTAAGGCACATGCAAGACAAGGAGGTGATCTGAGACAGCCTGCATGGCTTCACCAAGGGCAGGTCGTGCCTGACCAATCTGGTGACATTATATGATAGACTGATGGTATCAGTAGACAAAGGAAGAACACCTGATGTCATCTACCTGGACTTGTGCAAGACCTTTTACATAGTCCTACACCACATTCTTATTTCTAAATTGGAGAGAGATGAATTTGAAGTATTCAGTGGTGAAGAAATTGGTTAGATGGTCACTGATAGAGGGTTTTGGTCAATGGCTCCATGTCCCGGTAGAGACCAGTGAAGAGTGCCATCCCCCAGGGAGTAAGTGTTGGGATTCATGCTCTTCAATGACTTTATCAGTGACCTAGATAGTGGGATTGAGTTGCACCCTCTGCATGTTTGCAGATGACACTAAGCTGAGTTGCATAGTTGATATAATAGAAAGACGGAATACCACTGAAGATGACCTGAACTGGCTTGAAAAGTGGGCTCACGGGAACCTAATATGGTTCAACAAGGCCAAGTGCAAGGTGTTTCACTTGGAAGGAGTGATCCTAGATATGCATACAGACTTGGAGAAGAAATTGAGAGCAGACTTGCAGAGGTGGACATGGGGTGTTCTGGTAGACAAAAAGCTTGATGTGAGCCAACAGTGTATGCTTGCAGCCCAGAAGGCCAACTGTGTCCTGTGCTGCATCAAAAGAGAGGTGACAGCAGGGAGAGCGAGGTGATTGTCCCCCTCTATTCTGCCTTTGTGGGGGCCCATTTGGAGTATTCTATCCAGGTCTGGGATCCCAACACAAGAAAGACACAGAGTTGTTGGATGGGATCCAGAGGAAGGTCATAATAAAATCAGAGGGTTGGAGCACTTCTCCTGTAAAGAAAGGTTGAGGGAGCTGGGCTTGTTCAGTCTGGAGAAAAGAAGGCACCGGGGAGACCTCATTGGAGCCTCCCAGTATGTAAAGGGACCTTATAAATAGGAAGGATATGAACTTTTTACATGGGAGTAGAAGAGGGGAGACAGATTAGATATTAGGATAATATTTTTTTTTCCCAGAGAGTGGTGAGGCACTGGAACAGGCTGCCCAAAGAAGCTGTGGATATCCCATCCCTAGAGGTGTTCAGAGCCAGGTTGGATAGGACCATGGGTAGCCTGATCTAGCGGTTGGCAGCCCTGCCCATGGCAGGGAGGTTGGGGCTTGATGATCTTCAAGGTCTGTTCCAACCTAAACCTATGATTCTATGTTTCTATAATATCTTCATCAATGACATCAACAGTGGGACTGAGTGCACCCTCAGCAAGTTCGTGGATGACAGCAAGCTGTGTGGGAATGTTGACACGTCCAGTGGATGGGATGCCATCCAGAGAGACCTAGATAGGTTCAAGCACCAAGCCCAGGAGAAACTCATGAGGTTCAGGAAAGCCCAGTGCAAGGTCTTGCACCTGAGTTGAAGCAAATCCCACTGTCAGTACACGCTGGGGGATGAAAGGATTGAGCACAGCCTGGCGGAAAGGACTTGAGGGTACTGATGGATGGCAAGAGGGGCTATAGGAAAGAAGATGACAGACTCTTTAGTAGGGTCTGTTGTGACAGGACAAGGGAAAGTGGTTTCAGACTGAAAGAGGAGAGATTTAAACTAGATATAAGAAGAAAGTGTTTAATGATAAAGGTGGTTAGGTACTGAAACAGGTTGCCCAGAGAGGGGTGTTCCTGGCAGCATTCAAGTCAGGCTGGACCAGGCTCTGAGTAACTTGATCTAGCTGTTAGTGTCCCTGTTCACTGAAGGAAGGTTTGATTAAATGACCCTTAAATGTCTCTTCCAACTCAAATGATTCTATGAAAATGAATCATCTGTAGGGTTCTGCAGGTCCAAGAATAAAATATTTCAGAAGTAAAATGTTTGTTTGGCAATAGAAAGTTCATGGTTTGCTATAGCAAATGCTCCAAGGAAAGCCTTTTCTACTCATAAAATTCACTGACTCATTCTCTAGCTCATGTGGTCAGAAATGGAAAAATAGCCGTAGAGTATGAATTTTTCCTTTATGAAGAGCCAGAACATGCATCAAAGATGTTGAAGACAAAAGGACTAGTTGGAGTTACAAAGCAGAGCTTCTAATTTTCAGGAAAAGTCAAGATTTTGTATTTGGATTTGAATCATTCTGAACTAGTTTATAATGTGAGAAAACCAGAACATTAGAAAATCATGGAGAATTTAAAAAAATAAAAAAGAGCTGAACAGCACCTGTAGCTTCTCTCAGAAACTGACTTTTATATTAGCTTAACTATATACATGAGCAACCAAATGTACAATAATATTAATTTTACCAACCAGCTTTTGGGACTCCACAGGTACCTGGCTCTTGTGCAGCAACAAAGCAACCTGCAGTTCTCAGAGTCTGCAGCTTTAGGGAAGCCCTTCTGGAGTACAGACCTTAGATTTCTTGAAAGCTAATCAGATCTGTTATGTTTCAGCCAAAAAAAAAAAAAAAAAAATGGCGATCATATAACAGTGTTTTTCCAAATTAACTGTATTTCATGACATAAAAGATAAAAAAAAAAAAAAAAAAAATGGCGATCATATAACAGTGTTTTTCCAAATTAACTGTATTTCATGACATAAAAGATAAACTCTATTGCCAAAAGCAGTTCTTTCTTTCTCTTCTGTTGCTTCCCCTCTGTTTTCGCTCTCTTTGAACTCTGTCCTCCTTTATTTTGTTGCTCTTTTCCAGTCTTCCCTGCTTTCTGTGTTTTTTTAATCTATTTAAAATATTTTTTATATCTCCCCAATCCTCAACCAAATATATTTCTGTGACACAATCCCTCTATCTCCTAATGTGAGACAGCGGTCTTGTAGTTGACAAGCAATCTCTTGTTTTTATTACATGGCTGGAAAACACTGGTCAATGCCATGAACTCATTTGATTCTTGATTCTGCAGCCAGAACAGTAACAATTTCCATCTAAAAATGTCTCTATTATTTATTTTGTAATTGAAGTTCTGGTTGATAATAACTTTTCTAAAGAATTGTCTCAAGAGAAAATAGCTGTAATTTCACAGTTCAAACATGCAAAATACATTTCCAGAGAATACCATCAGTTTTTAAAGCAGTTCCCTAATATTTAGAAGCTTAATGATATAAAGTCAAAGGAAGGAATAGGAGCAATGATAAATTCAGATGCAGCTTTCCTAAATAGAAACAAAGAAAGATTATCAGGAAGATGATTTTGTTCCTAATATTAAAAACTTCTTTTCATGTTGTGTAATTGTTGATACAAGGGCTAGGAGCAACATTACTGCAAAATAAACTTTGTCACTAAGATACATCAGAAATCCTCTGGAACACTTTCTACAGATTTTCTACTTTTTTACTCTCTTGGAATGGAGAAAAATCAAACCGACATATGCATGAGGACACTGGTGCACTTTTGTGCAGAAGGCTTCCCAGAAATATTTTTAGATTTTTGGTATGCTTCTTGATTTTAAAAATACTCTATTCAGCCACTCTAAAGTGTTGAATTGCTTTTGGCCAAGAAATGACTTGATTTAGGACATTACTTTTATTACTGTTATGGCTAGCTGAGGTGAACCACACAGATATGTATGTTAGGAACATTCCTCTTACTTACCACATTTTCCATCAATCTGAGAAAAGGAAGATCTCTGTTTTGCAGGCAGCTGTAGTTGCAGTGTGTTTGAAACAGTGGTATAAAGCCGGGATTTTTCTAGTTGACAACATGCCTGGCTACAGTACACACCATAAGAGAAAGTACTGTATGACAGGAGCTCGTGCAGAGCAGAATTAGAAAACTAAGGTGACTCATTTGTAGCAAGTTGTCCTGTCTTTCTGCACTGAGACTGTGATGATAACGTGCATCATAGTTTTCCAACAGGAGGAAGGTTTAAATCAAGACTGGAGTAAAATGTATATGGAGGTTAGATAATTAAAATAGTCCTTTGTGGCCTTCAGAGCTTTGAAATTACTATATGCAGGTGGCTAATATTACACTTAAAATATTGTCTAAAAAAGAAACAACTATGAA
Organism: Numida meleagris; assembly: GCF_002078875.1. NCBI lineage: Eukaryota > Metazoa > Chordata > Aves > Galliformes > Numididae > Numida > Numida meleagris. The sequence goes on along the minus strand of NC_034409.1, from coordinate 19,489,490 downwards.
AAACAAAAGAAGAATTCCTTTCTCCATGTCATGGTAGAAAAATTATAACCTTTCCTTGTATTACTCATCTATTTTACTTCTTATACTCAGTTTAATATAAACTCTGTTCTGATTTAAAAAAAAAAAGAAAAAAAACCACCAAAAAAAAAGAGACTTAAAAAGCAAGGCCAGAACTTTAGTCTCAACTTAAAATTATATTACTTGGTAATGGTACCAGGACTGTGCTAGGTTCTGTTCAAGAAAACAATACCACAGTGTACAGGACGAGATCATAGAATCATTGTGAAATCATAGAAAGGCTTGGGTTGGAAGGGTGCACTCAATCCCACTGTTGATGTAATTGATGAAGACATTATAAAATCACAGAATCACAGAATCAGAGAATGGTTTAGATTGGAAGGGACCTTAAAGATCAAGCCCCAACCTCCCTGTCACGAGCAGGGCTGCCACCCACCAGATCAGGATGCCCAGGGCCTCATCCAACCTCACCTAGAACATCTCCAGGGATGGGACATCCACAGCTTCCCTGGGCAGCCTGTGCCAGTGCTTCACCACCCTCTGAATAAAGGATTTCTTCCTGATCTGACTTAAATCTCGCCTTTTAGTTTAAAGCCATCCCCCCTTTCTATCACTATCAGATCAATCTTCCTCCTTTTTATAAGGAGGTAGTTAGTAGGATCTCCTTTTGAATCAGTCAGCACTTCTGCAAGATGCGACATGAGAGAATCTTAGCATTTCTGCCTATGGTGCAATTACTGATGAGCTTATTACAGTGCATCTAGATGATGAACTGTCAAAAGGTTATAGAGGAAATGCCTCCTGCATTCCTAATTATTGGTGGTGTCTGGCTAGAGGAGGTCGGAACAAATTTGACAAAACTCTTGCCGCAGTAAATGGAATCATCCTTTTCATATTTTTTCTTACTGGACTAATTTCCCTGGTTGATATATTTAAAAATGTACCTTTGCAAGAATAATAGGAATTAGTTATTTGGAAACCAATGTAATTTGCTGTTTACTGGATTTTAGCGTACTGCAGCTTTCAAAAAGCTATTGGCTAGCTGTTCTGCTAGTGTCAAAGTAAACAAAGTTATACTAATTTGCATTGACTGTCTGAATTTTAATTGATTTCTCATAATTTATTGTGGGTGTTATTGATTGTTGATATAAATGTGATTGTTTTTTAGTTGTTTTGACATTATTCAATGCATTGTTTGACATAACATGCTGGCATAACTTAACTGGGCAGCATCCCAACAAGAAGTCGTTCTCAGAAAATGACAGATAGAATGTTATTAATACTGCATGAGAGGATTTTTATAAGATACACTCAGATAGTAAGATCTTTGGAAAATAGTAAGCAATTGTCAAATAGAAATAGACTATGTATAATATGAAAAAACAGCTTTCTGAACTTCACAAAACAAAAAGGAAAAACATGAACACATCTTAAGAGACAGAGTAAGGACTTCTTTGAAAGAGAGAGGTCTTTACAAAGATGCACTATTGCGCCCATGGTATTAGAGAAGTAAGCTGCAGCTTACAAGAAATAACTCGCAGCTTACAAGATAAATGATGAAGACACTGCATATTCCGCAAGTATTTACAGAATCTTTTCTATTGTCCTGTTTTCTTCCACAGCTACATTCTAAATAAGAGTCATTTGACAGTAGCCTAGATTAGAACTTGCTAAAAATACATCTGAAGCCCAAAGGGGATGTCTGACAGCTTTTGACATGTATAAAAACAACTCAGAATGCAACCCATGATGTATTTGTGTTGCGTAAGCAGCCTTATCATTGGCTGGGAGTGCAGAACTGCTACATAGAACCACTCATTAACTGCCTTGGTGAACTTAACACAGAAGAATAAAAGGAGATCTGTCTTTACTAACTTCCTGCCCTGTGATTGGACCATCAGCTAGTACTATACTGTGATCACCTATAAATGCAACCACATAGTAGTGTCATTGCTATGTAATGTCTGACTTAATTTTTACGTGGCTGAAGCTACTTTCAGTAAAATCAGTTCAAAGCAAATGTCACTGGCCACACCAAAACCCCAGTTTGAGACTAAAAGCAATGACAAACATGAAATGCAAACAATCAGAAAATGTGCTTCTTTCATACTGAGAAATAATAGTTTTTTATGATTAGTTTAGTGCTTTCAAAAAGAAATGATTTACAAAATTCTTTGGCTACTCAGAGCTGGTCAGCATAAGATACAGCTGAGTGGGAAATCTCTAGAAATCCTAGAAGTATCTGGAAGAGATGGGATAACTAATTTTTTGCAGTTGCTCTTTTACAGAGGTCTATGACCGTTTAGTTTGCATTGAAAACTTGATATATACACATATATTTTTCTTTTATCATTTAACATACCTTATTAAAAACTTGACTAAAATCAGTTTGTTCCACATAGGCCATGTTAAAGTCAGTACTACCTTCAATGCTAACCCAGAGTAGATGCAAATCACAACTGAAGAAAAAGAGATTTTTTCTATTTTTTTAAAAGAATATTGAGCTGTCCATGCTATCATTTTATCCTTTTGTATTATAAAAGCCCAACAAATATGTCACAAGTATTTTATTATGGTGGAGTGTATTTTCCTTGTTTAAAATCACATTTTACACCCCATAGTTTTGGGGGTTTTATAAAAAACTCTCCTCTCATATTCTCACCTCATAAATTCATTACATAAAGGAGACTAAGCATATTGCAATATGTTATTTGTATAACTCTGAAGTCTAAATACAGGATTAATAGCAAGAAAAATGTAAGGTATTTCTGCTTAGCTCAACATGTAGAATTTCTCTTCTGATCCCCAGTCCACTGCATGGAATATTCTTGCAAAAAAATGTCTTATAATAGGATTTGCTCTGTTTATTAATCAGGATGTAAACTTATTGTAGTACCTTGTCCTGTGTAAGGAAGTTGGAAACGGATGATCTTTAAAATCTGTTCTAAAGCATGCTATCCTATGATTCCATGATTCTATGATTCTGATTCTATGACATGATTTATTATGGATAAAATTGAAATTATGATGAGTTTTGCTTCAACGGGTAATTAAATAGTGTCCAGTCTGACTACATTTCAACAAATTAAGTTGACTGCATTGAATATCTTGATAAGAAATTTTGCACTAAATACAAGGTTTGGAATGTGCTTCAGCTACAATGCAAATATAAATATATATATATACGGGAATTAGCTAATCATATTTTCATATAAACTACTATATATCAAAACATACTTTCTTATATTACTGAAGGTGAAAAGTAGCTAAGCAGCTTTTTGGTATTTAAAGTTTTATTTTCTGCTAAAGTATGTTTACATTAAAAAAATGATTCCTCAATTAGAAAAGCAGCAGTTTTGTTATATCTTGGGAAATATATTGCTCCTTTCATGACATCAAATAATATATTTAATTTTATCAAATGAAAACATGATGCCATTTAAAGCATAGGTCAGTTTAGAGACTGGGATATCTACTTGTATTCCATCATTTTTATTGCAGCGGCAGCAAGAAATATTTATGAAGGCATCACATACAGTGATAGGAATCTCAGTGCTGAAATGACTGCTGTTAATTACAACCAAAATATTATCCTGCTGCATACTCTACCTTTAAACATTCCTGTCTTCACTTTTATCTTTATTATTCCTATGTTCACTGCTCTCTTTCATCTGTCAAATTAAGAACTGCATTGAAATGAATAATTATACTATAACAGATCAAATGGGTATCTAGCCTATATCTTGGCTCCAGCAATACCTAGCTGAAAATATCGCAGAAATTCCTGCATAAAAGATGGCTAGCAACCTACTAAACCACTTGAATACCTACAAATCAATGAGGCTGGATGGGATCCACCCAAGGGTGCTGAAGAAGCTGGCAGAAGTACTTGCCAAACCATTTTCAATAATTTTCCAGCAGTTCTGGTTAACCAGGAGGCCCCAGTTAACTAGTAATTGGTGAATGTGATGTCCATGTACAAGAAGGGCATGAATGAGGATCTGGGGAATTACAGGCCTGTCAATCTGACCTCAGTGCCAGGGAAGGTCATGAGGCAGATGATATTGAATGTTATTTCATGGCACATACAGGACAAGCAGGTAATCAGACCCAGGTCAGCATGGGTTTACAAAAGGCAGGTCCTACCTGATTAACCTGATCTCCTCCTATGACAAAATGACCCACTTAATGGACAAGGGAAAGGCTGTGGATGTTGTTTACTTGAACTTTTGCAAGGTATTCAATACTGCTTCACGCAGTCTTCTCTTGGAGAAACAGACTGCTCTTAGATTTGATGGATGTAGTACTGTTCACTGGGTAAAAAAAAAACCTGCTATATTGCCAAGCCAAAAGGGTTATTGTGAATGGAGTTAAATCTGATTGGCAGCCAGTCACAAGTGGTGTTCCCCAGGGCTCAGTATTGATGTCGATTTTGTTTGGTATCTTTCTCAATAATATTGATGAGGGGATTGAGCGCACTCTCAGTAAATTTGCAGATACCAAGTAGGCAGGACTGTTGATCTGCTTCAGAGACAGAAGGCTCTGCTGAGGTATCTGGATAGGGTGGATCAATGGGCCACGTTCAGTCACATAGCATTCAATGGGGCTAAATGCTGGGCAATGCATGTGGGTCATAACAACCACATGCAGTGGTATATGCTTGGGGAAGAGTGGGTGGAAAGTTGCGCATCAGAAAAGGACCTGGGGCTGCTGGTCAGCAGGCAGTTGAACATAAACAGTGTGCCCAGGTGGCCAAGAAGGTCAGTGATGTCCTGGCTTGTACCATAAATAAGGTGGCCAGCAGGAGCAGGGAGGTGATAATCTATCTATATTTGGCTGTATTGAGACCACACCTTGAATACTGTGCTCAGCTTTGTACCCCTCACTACAAGAAGGGTGCTGGATTGCTCCACTGTGTGCAGAGAAGAGCGATGAAGCTGGTGAAGAAACTAGAAAACAAGCCTTATTAGAAGTGGTTGAGTGAACTGATTTGGAGCTGTTGAAGCAGGTCCAGAGGAGGGCCATGAAAACAATCAGAGGACTGGAGCACCTCTCCTAAGAAGAAAGTTTGAGGGAGTCAGGTTTTTTCAGCTTGGAGAAGAAAAGGTTCAGGGAAGACCTCTCTATGACTAAACAAGTTTCCAGTAAGGAGGGTGTCTTTCTCTTTTCTTAGGTACAAGAGGTAGGAAATGAAACAACAGCCTCAAGTTATGCCAAGAGAAATTTAGACTGGAAATCAGGAACAATTTCTTTATGGTGTCAAACACTGGAACAGGCTGCTGATAGTGGAATTGCCATCCTTGGAAATATTTAAGAAATGTGTGGATGAGATGCTTAGGGACATGGTTTAGCAGTGGAATTCTAGACTGAGATAGATGACTGAATTTGATAATCTCAAAAGTCTTTTCAATTATTCTGTGATTTTATGATCCTAAGCTATGACTCGCATACATTTAGAGCCAGATTTGGTTTGAGTTTAGAAGCCCCAGTAAATTTTCTCTCTTTTGAATTTATCTAATCATCTTCTGGATCCATGAAAACTTTTGCCATCTATAACTTCTCAACACAAAGATTTCCACAATTCAATTCAGTGTGCTGCTCTGCTATAAGGCATGCCATTTGCTCTCTGAGGTCTAAATTATTTTATATCCCACCACAGCAAAACAAAATAAGGCTTTAGTGAAAGAAATGTGAACAGAAGGTAAAATTATCCTTACCGTATGCTGCGATGGGAGAGAGCAAATGGGTGTAATCCCTCAACTGAGCACGGTGTTTCAGACCTGCTATTGCTGATGACTTATTAAACTAACTTGATCCATATTTCCCTTTTGATAAAGATTTTTCCCACTTTATACAGCACTTTTTATAGAATAATATCACAAAATACTCATAAAAATGTACAGAAATAGCCAAAGTTTTCTTAATTTAGGAAAAAGTAATTTAAATCTGAAAACTTGTAGCAGAACTAAATTGTTTGACATTCATTATTTCTGTCTGATTTCTATTATCCTCTATTCGAAACTTGTGAGTTAAACAGCATACAGAAAGAACATGTGACTCAGTTTCTCAGCTAAGTAATATGAATAATTAATCATAAGTAAATAATTAAAAATTTAGTAAAGAAAAATGGTCCCAGTAAAACTAGGCAAAGGACACAGAAGTATGTTAAAGAATCTGACTCAAAGCAGTCATACTATTTTGTGCTCAGAAAAAGAAATTAATTGTGATATGATTTTTCTTTTCAAAATCACCATTATATTTGTTTCTCATCTTTTGCCTACTGATTTCTTCTAATTCTTATTTAAAATACACTTGACACTTAATATCTCTTTTAATATATATAATCATTTTTTTTCTTCAGGGGCCTGTATATTACTGAGCAGACTACTGAACCACCTCTCTTGTTTTCTTTTTTTGAAAAAAATACATTAAGGTTTTTAATCTAATCTTAAATTCCTGTTTTTTATAAACATAGCAAAATGCACCTTACAAGAAGCTGAACATAGAAAATCACTTGTCATAACTTCATTGCCACTAGACCCCAGAGAATTAATGCCTTAAAGTCAATAACAGAGTCTTCTAATTAAAAGCATAAAGCACCATCATGACAGTGTATGAGGGAACCTTTGTAAAGAACTCCTGCACTCAGCGGTGTGATCCTGATATGGCTAATTGCATTGTGGCTTGCCTTTATGTGCTTATGTAAATAGCACTGGCTTCTGAAGAAGAGCTTTCAAGCTGTCTTTGTCAATAGAAGAGTCATTTTCCCAAGGGCTTTTTCTTTGTGAAACACCAGCTGGTGGGAGTTTTGTATTGTTAACCTTTATCGCCAGTGGCAGAGATGGGAAAAAATAGCCAAGGAAAAGTACCTGAGTTTTTAAATTTATTTATTTTAATAGAGCCTTATTCCCTTTGCGCTCCTTTCTCCTAAATTGAAGCTTTAGGTGCCTACAGCAGATTCCATTTATCTTTTTCTAGTATATATAAAAATAAGGTCCTATTTCTGAGTCTTTTTTGCAGTATGTAGTACTCCATTTACTGGCATTTTGCAAATGTCTTCAATTGAAAATTTGACATTCAAACATTGCTATTTACAATTTTGCCTCTTCTAAAGCTCCAGTGTTTAATACATGCACATTCTGGTTTTAGTAGTTACAAAACTGATAAGGAGAAAGCATGTAAATAAATTCACACACTTCCTCTACTTCAGAAGGACATGAGCAAATGCTAATATGGCATGAAATGTACACTTTAGAGAAGTTAAGATTAGTGTTAGTAAGTTAGAAAATGTAGTTACATACAACAATGTCCAGGTTAGTATTTAAAAAAAAATACTCCAGTTGTTGCAAATATAAAGATATTTCTCAGTCTTTGCATTAGACAACTAAAGAAAAAAGCGACTAAAAAGAGTTTAGGTACATATTTTTTTCTTCAAATACTCATTATATGCAAGCTGTATTTCTGCCATATTACGTTCTTCATGCACTTCAAACATGGTAACAAAACCATACCATGCAGATGTCAATGTTGATTTCCTCCTCACAAGACTTTTAGTCATGCTATACCAAGACCTGAGTCTTCATTATTTAAAACATACTAGGAAAGAAAAATAGCCTAAAAGTACAATGTTATGGTCTTTAAATGTTCATCGCTTTAAGACTATATTATTAAATCTAAGAAAAATAAGAGTGATAGTACAAAGGTTATATGGTAAGACTACTGCTCATGCACTGGAATAATGACAGAAAGAAAACTATGTATAGATATCAAATACAAAAAGAAAGCAAGATCAGAGGAAAATGTTGTCAATTTTTCTACCTTATTTTTATATTTTTCTCCCTGTACCGATGTCTTCTGCATTCTGTTGTGCACAAGGATTTAATGATCACATTCTGTAGAATTGTTTATTGTAAAACAAAAGAGTCTGGCTTTTCACATTGCATTGTTTTTGCACTTTTCCCCGGTCTTTGTAAAACTACTTTAGAATTAAGCTCTAAAAAGTCATTTTACTAAGAAAAGGGAAAATGTAGCAAAATTAATTCCCACTGAACAGAGCCAAGTATTTGCATGAGGTAAGCTAGCATCACTTCATCAAAATGGCATTATGCCAGCTGCACATTTTTAGTGATCAACCTAGGAACAGTATGAACCTGCATATATTTACAACATAAATATTTGCATTTGCTACTCTAATTATTCAGTGACAGACTTTAAATGGTTTGTCAAAAGGAGAGGAAAGAGTAGATGCAGTATATTATCAATTTCAATTAGTAGGAATGTTTGTGAATATGAGGGTTTTCATAGCACACACGGATACATGGTTCCATTGTGATTTTTAATTTTCAGCTATACTTGGCCATCAGCTTTGCTTTATTTTGGTTTATGATATAGATCTACAGATTTTGGGACTGAGATGTACTGGTCATATTTTTATATGGCTAAGCATGGAAGAGCAACAAGAAGACTCAGTGTCTGAAGTCATATTTCCACCTAAATCATTTTCTATTGCAGTTCAGCTAGACTACTTAAATATTTAGAATGCTCATGCTTAGGCAGTAAAACAAAATACATAAACTAAAACTGCTCTTTATTCTATAAGGAACAGGTTTCCGAGTATGTTTTTTCTTTTCCAGGAACTTTCTGTGGAAAAAAAACTGAATCAGAAGAAAACATTGTGATATGCTATTGCTTGGCTTCATAAAGAAATAATCCTGAATAACTTCTCAAAGGAACTGCAAAACATGTACTTGATTTTTATGAAGTGTTACCCACAATTTATTTTCATTCTTTAGTAACCCAACAACTGACACCCAAACAATTACCTTAGTAAATTATGCCTTGTCCTCTAACTGGAAAAAGAAAATACAATATTTTTAAGAACTTTCAAAGAGCATATATTTGTTTGTCCTTATGCTTGAACATTCTTAGTGGAACTTTAAAAAGAGATTAGGGAATTGGAGACAAATGAAAATAAATATTGGTTCATTTTATTTGCTTTGTAGGTTTTGAATCTTCAAAATTAATGTTTTCTACATTTTCTTTGAAGTCATAATATTAATTTTATAAATAAATGCTGATTTTTTTTACAAGTCATCAGAGTTCAGTGATAACAGTAATATACTAATCCTTTAATCACTAATAAGTAAGTCATTTACACAGCTGAATTATTGATACTTACTTTATTCAAAAAAGGCATAAGCACACAATCTGTTCTAGTTTAAGCAAAGAACAAAATATGGTAATACATTTGAAAGGTTTTTTTCCACTGGCTTTAAGACTTCAGGAGAACAGCAGATAGCAAAATGTTTAACAGATTATAAAGCCTGCTAGAAAAGTTATTATTCAGTTGTCTTTTTTTTTTCTTTTTTTTATAATTAGACTTTATGTTTCCACAACTCTGTGGACTTCATTGTATAACAATAGTGTTTTTGTAAGGTGGCAAGTGCGTAAAAAAAATGCACTTTCCATCTCATGAAACAATGGCTTAAATATAGCAAGATCTGAAGTAAGATCTTCATTTAGCAGTATTGCTTTGTTTCATCAACAGTAGGGAAGCAAGGAGGCACTTTGAAGAGCCTCCACACAAGAACAGGATGATCATTTACATAATCATTAACAAATTTGTTAAGTTTTCTATCAGTTTAGAATCTCCTTGTTTTCCATAATTTTAATACATTCCAATAAAGAAATACAACTTACTAGCAAAATACTGGAACATATTTTGTTGGTTTCTGAACCTTGTAACACTATTTAGTGATCAAGCCACATGAACACAAATTGTCTTACTAGATCAATTCATGATATGAAATGCCAAGGAATTTAAACAACCAACTTTTGTGTTTGGTCTCTGAGGAGATATGAAAAGGAAGGCGGGGGAAAATTTTATATAATATCTGGGAGAGAGAAAAAATGAGCATTCTTTTCATGGCAGAGAGAATAACACTAAAACAATAATTTAAGCTTTCTTTCCTAGTACAAGTTAATAACCCTTTCACTGCTTGAAAACCAAAGCCAAAGCGTTTATAGTAATAAGCTGCTAGGTCAAAGATCTTGAAATTTTTTATCTTTAGCTTTCAGGGATCCTGAATTAGAAAGCATAATCCCCACATCATATTTTTTCTGACATTTTAAATTAAATAGTAACATTTAATTAACTATGAGGAAAAAATGTTGAAAAAAATTCAGGCTGTTAATAACTTCTAAGAGAATTATTTAAAAACATGTATTTCATTAACCTGGACCTTCTTTGTTCTTATTAACACCACTCATCTTTCTCCAGTCTGACTTCAGACTGTCCTGACTATTTTGACTCCTTCCTAATACTTTGTCCAACTTGCAATGTTCAGCTAGGAATCAAAGAAGGGGAGAGTAGAATATTGTAAACTATGAAAACGTAAATAAATAATCAAAATGAAAAAAGGAAAAAATTTGTTGGAGAAAATGCAGAAAAAAATTACTTGGATTATTTCTAACTGTCTGAACATAGCTGTCAACGACTTTAAAAACTTAAATACGCATTTTGTTTAACGTAAACATATAGAGTCTATTTTTTCAGTCATGGATATCTAACACACAGTGAGGTGTATGTAGTAAATAAGCTAATTCTGAAAGATTACAGTGATCTTATAATGCATAAATATATAATGTATATATAAGTATATAGGTTATAATGGATACCGTGTGCCCAGGTGGCCAAGAGGGCCAATGCCACCCTGGCCTGCATTAGAATAGTGTAGCCAGCAGGAGCAGGGGGGTAATCATCCCCCCATTCTCAGCTCTGGCGAGGCTGCACCTTGAGTACTGTGTTCAGTTTTGGGCCCCTTGCTATAAAAAGACATTGAAGCCCTGGAACATGCCCAGAGAAGGGCAATAAAACTGGTGAGGGGTCTAAAGTACAGGTCTTATGAGGAGTGGCTGAGGGAGCTGGGATTGTTCAGTCAGGAGAAGAGGAGGCTCGGGGGAGACCTACTCGCACTCTACAACTTCCTGAAGGGAGGTTGGGATGAGGAGGATGACAGCCTCTTCTCCCGTACAACAAATATGACCCGAGGAAATGTCCACAAGTTGCTCCATGGGAGATTTAGATTAGATATAAAGAAAAACTTTTTCTCTCAAAGAGCAGTCAGGCACTGGAATGGGCTGCCCAGGGAGGTAGTGGAGTCACCGTCCCTGGTGGTGTTCAAGAAGCATCTGGTTGAGGCACTACAGGATATGATCTAGTAGCTTAGTGGGTAGTAATGGTGATAGGAGGACGGTTGGACTAGGTGATCTTGTAGGTCCTTTCCAACCTTGTGATTTTATGATTCTATGATTTTATGATTTACATCCCAGCTTTAGCTGAAAAGATTTGACTTTTGAAAATTTGAAAGTGGGATACACAGATATCCATAGTCAGCCTATAAAAAACTACAGGAAAGAAAAAAAAAGAGAAAAACTTATAATTATACACCAATAATACTACAGAGTACCAATATGTTAATTTAATCAGATATTCCATTGTACCGTAACTAATTGTCGGACTTTACCCTCATGCAGATTGTAAGCTATTAATCATTAAACATGAAAATTATCACTCTCTAGGGGAAAAAAAAGAAAAAAAGGAAAAAAAAAGGGAAAAATAGGAAAGATTGATTTAATAAAATATGCTGAAAGACTACAAATATCTACTGTACACAATTTTCTTGACTACAGAGTTCCTTCTAGTGTGTACACTAATTTGAGCTGTGGCAATTTTGGACCTCTGCATTTAAGATTTCAAAAAAAAAAAAAAAGGATATCAGAAAGTATAGTTTGAGGGTGAAATAACATCTATTGGACCAATGAGTGTATCTGAGGATCTGCACTGGTAATTTACAGCTGTCAAGAAAAAAAGCAATGTACAGTAGAATGAAATTTTAGCTGTTTTGTTAACTCATGATTAAAAGTTAAGGGACTACTGACTAGAAGCTCAAACACCTTGGACTGTTGCTTGCAGGTCCCATCAGATGCTCTCCCATTAATTTTCTTTGTCCTATCAACAGTTTAGTTATAAAAAAGGAATGACATCATTTTTGAGAACTTTGCTATTCATAGTCTTTGATTTTAATTTCACAGATCTTGGGGAAAGTGTAGAGTAGGGGATTTTATTGGGTTTTGCTGAAGTAAAAAAGACAAGTTCTTTGTGATGTGTGGATTGTTGAAGCATCAGCACCAAATTTGTAAGCAACTGAAATATTACAGAGAAATACTTGTGCCACTGATTTGCTTCCAATTTTTATTATCTTTCTCTATGTACTTTTATTCCAATCGGGAAAAAGCTGCTTCACTAACTCTCTAATTCAAAGAATAATTGCAGTGCAGAGGAACTACAGCAAAGATACTGGGCAAATCCAGGAGTGTGTGCAATACTTAATTTAGCAGTTGGCAAAAGTATCAGATGTATTAATAATACTGAAAGCCTTGCCTACAGAATTGTTTCTAGAGGGACTGACCTTGCAAACCATAGCTATTTATGTGAAAACTCTAAGAAGCAGTTCCATTGATTCTACTCGCTACCAGGTAAGGATCACAGGAATTTAATCCAATCTTCATCTTTTACTTCCTGGGGAATGAGTTACTCCTGTTTACACAGATCAAAGCTACAGTCTCTCCCTTTTATTCCATAAGCTTTGAAGGAGTGAAACTAATAACATAATACAGAGAAATTACATTAACTCTGTAATTTACTTAAATATTCACTCCTTTGAATTTACTGCAGCATACATAAACAGATATATATAGAGAGATATGTATACACACCAACTTTACTATTATAAACACAGAAACATAATTGTCTTGAAGTGAAGCCTACGTGTCTTGCACTAGGTTTAGAAATGAGCCATGTTTAACGTGCCTTCTTCCAGTTTTACGTATTTAAATATATTTAAATTCCTCCCTCCTTTTTTCTTATATCCAATCTAAATCTCCCTTGTTTTACTTTGAAACCATTTCCTCATGTCCTATCACAACAGACTCTGCTAAAGTGTCTGTCCCCTTCCTTCTTACAGCCCCCTTTTTAGATACTGAAAGGCTACTATCACATCTCCCTGGAGCCTCCTCCAGGCTGAACAGCCCCAGCTCTCTCAGTCTGTCCTCGTAAGTGAGGTCTTCCATCCTTTGAACATGCTCCAGCAGGTCCACGTCTCTCCTGTACTGAGGACTCCACATCTGGACGCAGTACTCCAGGTGAGGTCTCACCAGCACAGAGCAGAGGGGCAGGATCACCTCCCTCAAACCGCTGACCAGTCTTCTTTTGATGCAGCCCAGGATATGGTTGGCTTTCTGGGCTATGAGAACACATTTCTGGCTAACGTCCAGCTTGCCATCTATCAGTACCCTCAAGTCCTTTTTGGCAGGGCTGTGGTTAATCCTTTCATCTTCCAGCTTGTGTTGAAAGCGGGGGTTGCCATGACCCAGGTGCAAGCCCTTGCACTTAGATTTCTTGAACCTCAGTGGGCCTTGGTGAAGCCATGATGGTTGCCCCATATCACCTCCCTCTCTCTCATGTGCCTTTGCATACCTCCCTGGAGGGTCTGTTCCATGATCTTACTCAGCACAAAAGTGAGGCCAACAGGTTGGTAGTTTTCTGGGTCATCCTTTCTACCCTTCTTAAAAACAGGTGCGACATTGCCTTTTTTCCAATCACCAGAGACTTCACCTGATGTCTATGACTTTTCAAATATCATTGAGAGTGGTCTGGTGGCTTCATCAGCCAATTCCCTCAGGACTCTGGGATGCATCTTGTTAGAACCCATAGACTTATTGATGTTCAGGTTCCTCAAGTGGTCGGAAACCTGATCTTTGCAGCGGGGACATTGCTCCCCCAGTTTCCACCTTTCAAACCATCCACCCAAGAGGTGTGTGAAAAGCAGCTGCCAGAGAATACTGAGGTAAAAATGTTGTTGAGTTCTTCAACCTTCTACTTTCGTGAGTGACTGCATTTGTTTTCAACAACATATTCATCCACTGCTATACTATATTGGCAGAGATTTCTCTACACAGAATACAAACTATGTTCCCAAGGGTACTCATGCCTGGAGGATATCACAAGAATCAGATAGCATTTTTCAGTTGTAGGTGCAGGGTTTTTCCAACACATTTCTTGAATCTCATTTAGTGGACAGTCTCTCCAAATCTTTTATAATCACTAGTGTTTAAGTACCACTATGCTTACTTTTAATCAGGTCCTAACAGTTAGCTCTATACTGCAATAAAATTCGTATGGGTTTATATAAAAAAAAAACAAAACATCAATTTGCATGCTCATATAAAATATAACAAAAATAGTACATGAAAGAAAAAAGAAAAAAATCAAATTTAAGCAACAACAAAACAGTTAGCAAATGATGTTTTTCACTGCATCAGATTAACAATTTGTTAATAATTTTGTCAAGCCTCAAGTTGTTAAATGATTTACCACAAGGAAATAGGAAAATTCTTACCTTCTGAAGGAAGTAATATTTCCACAGAGATACAAGCAATTCTTATAATCCATAGACAGAGTGATAAAACTGCTTTCTAAAAGGCCTAGTGATAAAGAATTCTTCAGAGTAGAGAGATGAACACTTTAGAGAACTGAGTATATAAGAATGTCTGCAATCTTCATCTTCTTTAAGACGACGTGTACTAGCACTACACTCTCACAGCAATTAAATTCATTCTCTCATGGCTCTCAGCTTTGATATTTAGATAATACAATACGATCAACACTTCTTCTGTCTAATATAAAACATAGCAAGAGAAATTGTTTTATTTTAGTCTTATTTAAGTGCCTTTATGATCTTTGGAAATTAATTGTTTCTATTGAGAATTGGAAAAAATATATTTTTTTTCCCTTTTTACTTTTCACTTGTTTGTATTAAATTAGTTTATCAGAGCAATTAACAAACAGCAACACATTCTACCCCTTTAGAAGTAGCAATCTGAGTAGACATCGCACTAATACAGCTCTCTTGTGTATACAGAATACAGCAAGGTGCTTCTACCATTCACCTTATACAAAGTTTTATGCATTAGCATTAAGGAGGGCTACATAGAATAATCACAGATTTATAGAATCATTGAATAATTCAGCTTATAAGGAATTTCAAAAAGTTATTTGGTTCAATCCTTTGTTTCAAGCAAGTCAAACTGTATTAAGTTGCTCAGAGATCACCTAGGTGAGTTTTGATTGTCTGCAAGGACATAGATACCACAGAATCTCTGTGCTTTTGTTCCTGACCTTGACCATTCTCATACTGACATTATCATTTCTCATCTCTTGTTAGAATTCTGTAGTTTCTAACTTGAGTCTGTTGCCTCTTGCCCCATTAGTGGGCACACCTAAGAAGAGTCTGGTTCTGTTTCTCTATCAGGTAATAAAATTAGATACTAGGAATAGGAAGATTAAGCACCATTAGGAAACAAAAGACAACAATAAGGACTCACCTTGTACTTCTCAAAGTTCAATGAACAAGATTCCTTTAGTATTTACTTGAACCTCTTGTCTTCCACCATCTACTGGATTTGCAACAATTTGTCAAGAAATTTCTTCTAGAAAAAAAGGCAAAAACAGGATGCAATGATCCAAATGAGGTCTCACAAGTGCTACACAGAAATGGATAATTACTTAACATATGTTACTATGATGGATGGATTTCTTCACCACAAATGTACGCTGTAGTCTCATATTCATTTTTTTCCCACTTTTCTGCAGAGCTTCTACCCATTTGGAACCAAACCTAGCCTCTACTGGTAGTTAGGTTTATTCAATATCAGATTCAGGACTTTGCATTTCTGTTGTTGAACGTTTGTAAACTTCCTTTTGGCCCATTCCTCCAGACCTATCTGAAAAGCAGCTCTGCCCTTCAGCTTACTACTTTCTCCAGATTGTTGCCACCTGCAGTCTTCTGGGGGGGTGTACTGTTATCTCATTTACCAGCTCATTAATAGACACAATAAATAGTGTTGGCTCCAATATGGACTCAGGAGAAAAAACATTAGTAAGCAGCTGCCAACTTTGTTTCACTAGCTATTTCTGTTTAGGCTGATAGTCCAGACAACTTTTCAGTCACTTCATCATCCATTTATCCAGTCTGTATCCCACCAGTGTGACTACAAGGATACTGTAAGGGACTACACTGAAGACCTTGGTAAGCAGGTAAACAACATCCATTAATCTACTCTCATCCACAGAGACAGTTATATCTCCATAAAAGACAATTTTGTGATCAGGTGTGTTTTGCCCTCAATATTTGGACAATGCTTGCTGTTCACAGCCATCTTTGTCTCCCTATATCTGTAAATAGCTCTGAAGCTTTTTTTTTTTTTTTCATACTCTTTAGAGGTTGAGCAGCCTGTAGGCTTCCAGATCTTCCTCTTACTCTTGCTACAGGGGATGTGGTCTTTGACTTTTGACATTCATTATGAATGTCTCTCAGTTGCTTCAGTCATTCAAAGATGACAGAAAGCTTTCTTAATGATATCAGACAGATCTTTAGCTTTTTTAAGTGTTTCATTTCCCTGCTCAGCTCCAGTCCCACAAATTACATGAGTAAAATCAGGGGTCTGGGAGAGCCACACTGAAAATCAAATGACTAAAAACAGAAGCAAAGAAAAGCACTGAGTGCCTCAGTGTTTTCTGTATCTGATGTTACGAGGTCCCCTTTGTCATTCAGCAGTGGTCCCATGTTATCCTCAGCTTTCCTTCTGCTTCCCAGACACTTAGAATTCTTCTTTTTGCTCCTCATTTTCTTCACTAGCTTCAAACCCTTCTGAGATTGAGTAAAAAGCCATAGTGCTATATTTTTAAAAAATTGCTTCATTTCTTCTTTTTCATTCAAATGATATTTAACATAAGAAAATGTATCTGCTACAAATTCTGAACACTTAGTATGAAGAATCCTACCCTTCATTAAGATGTTACATGCGGTTCAAATAAAAATCACTTTTGAACTAATCTGACCTACGAGCCACTAATTCACTAACTTCTTCTTTAAAAATAAATAAATAAATAAAGCAAACAAGACCCTATATAGCCTAACACTGTAGACATCATCTTCCACTGAATACTTCACAGAAAGGAATAGCTTTCGGCTAATGCCAATGAAATCTTCTAGTTCAATGGAAAAAATCCCTGTCTATAATTCATAATTTACTTTTTTGTGAAGTTCCCCAAACTATGGTGTGGCCACTCTTCAGTTTTGGAAACACTGTGTTATAGTTGCCTTTACTGTCTCAGAACATAGAAATACATTTTGAGTATAAAATTACACTAGCAAGAGATGTGTTAACTCGTGATCTTTATTTGTTTCGACATTTTCAATTTGGCCTTTTAGTTCTCTCTCAGGTAATTTCTCATAGCTTCTTCATAATTTTGCCTCTTGTTGTTTTTTTTGTTTTTTTTTTTTTTCCTCCCCCCCAGAGGTTGATAACACATACTTGGAGCAACACTAAATAATGAAATAGAGGAAATATTCCTTTTTAACATAGTTATTTTTAATAGTATTTTTTTTCTGTGACTTGGTCACAAAAGTGTGTGAATCATACTTGTTGGAATTCCTCCAGCAAGCAGGCTTACGTATATCCATATATATATAAACATATTAATATGTAAATCTTCTGAATTATTGTTTTAAATTTTACTTTAAATCTTGTGGTTGTGTTAGTTTGTTTTATGATTTTTGAATTGACTTTTAATCCAAGCATCAATATAGCAGTAGCTATAAAGACAGTAGCAATAGCTTGTGCTAATGGAATTTCCCAATTTTTTGTAGTTCTTAGCCAGTACTCTGAAGTCAACCTGCTGTTTTTTTTGTTTGTTTTTTTTTGCCTTTGAAAAATAAATGAATAATTAAGGGTAAATGTTAAAAATGGAGGAAAAAAAAACCTGGCAACTCTGAAGCCAAAGTTGGCACATGTCTAGTCAGGCACCATTGTTAAACATTACATCTATTCCAATGTGAGGTAGCTTGCCAATCTGACTAAAATAGTGATACTTTTGAACAACGTAAAGGCTCTGTTGTCTTATTCCCCTCTTCTCCTCCCATTTCTTTAATGACTAAACAATTCAAAGACCACAGGCCACTGCAAAACAAACACAATTTGCAAAACAAATTAGCAGAAAGTGTAATAACCTCTACTCATATAATTGTCATTCAAAAAATTTAATACCTATTCTTGGGACTCCCACAGTAACACTTAGTAAAAGGATGAAGGGTTACAGTTGGCTCAGACAATCTGAAGCAGATGGATTCATTGGTTCAGAAAAAGTACGAAATTTATCTTGTCACTCTGTCCCAAAGTCTATGCTTATAATAAAAACCATTTGGTTCTCCAGCCGTGCGTTCTATACAAGAGAAACATGGTTTAGAAAGACGCTATCTAGTGAGAAACTGGAGCTCTTAGTAATTACATCTAGTGTGAGCAGACAGCTCCCGAATTTGCTCTGATAAGGATTCATGTGTTTTTTATTAATATGCATGCATTAATAGAAATAAAATAATCATTGCATGCTGTGGTATTTGGATATCGGCTATATAGGAATGGCAAAATTATTTACAATGGTGAAAGATACCATTAAAATTTAAAGAGAACATAAAGTCAAACATGGTAAATAAATAACTACACCCAAAATAGGATAGATTCTCTTTTCCAGAAACTGAAAACTTACAGATGGTAAAGGTATGAAAGGAAGATTTTTGGGTTGATAAGCATACACAATCTTGCTTAAATGAATTATTTGCATTGGAGTTTGCTATGGAAATGAGAGTTTCTAAGACTGGAATTATTTTTGTTATCCTGGGGATATTTTCTAAAGTGTCGAAGAAGTAGCTGCAAAATTAATTTGTAAAATTGTGTAAACTCACCATTACTAGGTGTTGTTCATGCAAAAGTTCCAAGACGCTCAGGGTAGTGTGATCTATTCCCTTCAAATTTTTTTTTTTTTGCCTTATTGACGCCATACACCTTCACATCATTCTTAAACTAAGCAACCTGAGGATCGTTTCTGAGGATTGATTATTGTCGTTGAATCTGCCTTTACCTCCAGGATTGTTATGGTGACACAAAGTAAAGGAAGTATGATTTAGAATAGGAGGAGCATAAAACTTTAGTCACAAATCCTGTGAATGTTATTTGGTACTTTTGATAGCCAAGAAATGAAGTCTATGAACATTATTTTTACAGATACAGAGAATGACGACCAAACAGTCAACAGCAAATCAGCCACTTTTGAAAGCTGTATTCATTCTAGCTTTAAAAATTGGGGCATTAAAAATATTGTTTACACCATATTTTAGGGACAAAAATGGAAAACATATCTCCATATGACAAAAGGGTAGAGGATATTTATTGACTGTTAGCAGTTTAAATATTACAGTATGTCACATCTCGGTTAGAAGTGTTAGACACACCACCAAATCATTTCATCAGTGCAATGCACCAGCAAGCTTTTGGACAGTTCTTTACATCTCACCACCACACTTTTCTTCCTATAAATTGGCAAAAAAAACCCCAAACAACTAAACCATATCAAATAAAATTCAAATAGAGCTTTTGTCTTAGAGAATCATGAGTTGCTAACTGGTTATTCTAGAAGCAGTCAGATTTCATATATATATATATATATACATGCTTATGCATTAGTCACAACCATTAATTATACCTGCTCTTTTTACTTGGGCAAAGATGAGAAATTCAGAGGAGACTGAGGACTATTCACCAGCTGTATATGCTAAATAATTGTTTGCACCTGTACAAGGTTAAGAAAACTTCTGGTATTGTTTTAAATTAATTTTGTATTCATCTTGCTTCTGTGCACGAGTACAAATGAGAATCAGCCTTCAGAATCCTTGTACTTTTTCTTTTTACTGTTCTAATCTTTTTTTTCTTGTAATGTGTAGAATTTGAAAAATTTGGATTTTTTTCTTGCAGGTTAGTGAATCTGATGGTAATGAAAACAAACCTGTAGGCAAGTTCACGGAAGAGTTTAGGGGGTAATTTCTTCAGGTGTAGAGCATCTGACCTCAAGAATCTTGCAGATATCACTGCAGCATTATTAGCAGTCACTCAGGTCTCCAGGTGGAATTCAGGTAGTAGGAATGGCCATGAATTTCAATATGTGCAGTTAACTTACTTAGATTAGAATTTATTATTTATGGTGATTGTCAGCCACTGCAGCTCTTGTAAATGACAGTAGGTCAGTGCTTTCATAATAATTAACATATCCATTATAGGATAAAAAAAGGTCAGCTTCACTTCTTTCTTTTGAAACAGAATTGAATATAACAAATTACAACACTGAAGAAATTGTTTTGGTTTTTTTTCCCCATTTTCTGTATTCTGAAGCTGTTTTTACAGCTTTCTATATTCATTGTAGCAGTAATACTAAAAGGTCCCTGAAGCCTTCTTTTAAGAAGTTCATTAGAAAACTGTTAGTGAAGTTTTGTGTATTTTTATTCCTACTATATTCCAAAATAAGACTCTTAATACCTCCAGGAGCCTGAAATATGGTAAAAAATCATACATGCAAAGCATATAAACTTTGTACAGTTTGCTGTCTTTTTTTTATTGCGTTGTTTGATAAAGCTCCCTGTTGTTTGAACATATACACTTTTTTATTCTTTAATAATGCAACTTAAATGTCATGGATGACTTACAAATCTTTTGTTTATAAATTTTATTAGACAGAGATATGCTAAATATCTCCCAGGGGATTTCAATATTGCTGCACACTGGAAAACCACTGAAAAATATGTAGGACAAGCAGATTCCCTGCTATTTACCTGCTGAACTAAATCAGCCTGAAGATGCACCATCTTTTGAGATTAAAGAGCACAAGAAATGTTTGCAATTTACTGAATAAAATACCTGTTATGAATTAAAATTTTTCTTCTTAACTTGTTAACAAACTACCAGGTCTCAATGGAATTAACTTTATTGAAATCTGGTTTCCATTCATCATATCTAGCCATCAAATCCTCCAGCCTGTATATACTTCCAGAGAAGTGTAAAAAAAAAAAAAAAAAAAAAAAAAAAAAAGCTAGTAAAGAAACAGCACATAATATATATATATATACAGTTAAATGGAAGAACAACAAAAACAGGAAAAATTTGTTGTTCCACATATCTACATGTTCTTCTTTCATTAGTCTCCAGTATAAGAATGATACTGGTTAAGAAGGAAAAAAAATGGTTTAGAGTCAACAAGAATCATGAGTATATGAAGTCAGTTTTAGCCTATATAGATCAACTGGGCAGAAAATATTCTCTCTCCCTCTATCCATCACATCTTTTCTACAGTTCTAGAGGTATGAAAGAAGAAAAAATGTACTGATTACCTATATTTCCTCACAACCCTTGAATAATGAACTGGATAAGAATGGGGAATAGACAAAATAGCAGTAAGCTCCTCACAAAATTGTCTTGAACATACACCAAGGAAAGTGAAACTAGTACTGGTCAAGGCTCTCAGGCAAAATAAACTCATACTATTTTTAGAAAAACATTCCTTTCATGGGCTGTAAGGTGGCCCCAGTCTTGTGTAATGATCCTGTGAAGTTTGGATGTAGGCCTTCGGTTACTGTGTGGTTATTAAATGTATTCTGTGTAAAGGCAAGGATTTACTGATTGTATAACAACTTAAAAAAAAAAAAAAAAAGAGAGAGAGAAAAGAGTTCTACAACTTCAAAAATTCCTTATGAATAAAATTCCTTAACTGCATTGTGAAACTTAGGAAAAAAAGAAAAAGAAAAACCAACATATTTTATAAGCAGATGGCTTTAGAACTAACTTATGATTAAAATAAATAAATATATAAATAGAGGGAAAGAGATAAACTGATAGATTTCTGAATTTGGAAAATGTGGATAGCGTAAATAGAAGATGCAGAAGAGGAAGGAAAGAAGGAAGGAAGGAATGAAAAAGCATGTTTTACCATTAACCATTTCATCATTGCTTAATCAAAATAGAGTCCACAGAAATATTTGAACATGAACAATGACATTTTTTCATGCAGGTCAGAATTTCCGGTATGTTTATAATAATTTATTAGTTTGCTGGTATGAATGCATTGTCCAGTAATGTGGTGTCATTATCAGTTCTGATGTACCATTACCAGAAAACAATACTTAAATGTCAGTATAGCACCAGACTCAGAGAATGACTAAAACAGATAGTTTGTCATGATAAATGAGAATAGAAAAGCATTAATATCCTCAAGTTTAAATGCTGTTACTAGGAGACTACGTGTAGTGTTAGATCACTATTCATTTTAAGGGAGTTGCTATCATTTTTCAAAGAAATAATATCCAAAAAAAAAGGAAAATTTAGAAAAAAAAAATCAGAAAAAGTCCTAGTTAAGACCATCATGGACAGGTATCCTTATCCCAGAGTCCACCCCTTCTCATTGAACAGATTAATTGCTTACACTGGCCACAAACCTTTACCAGGTGCTCAATCACTTGTTCAGACTGTGACCTAACAGTCCTCATACGATACAATAAATGGATGGTGTGAGAATCCTCTACTGTCTTTCTCTTTCAAAATTTTCTATCCTGTTACATTCTCTTTCTGTTTCAACTTTTACTGTTTTCTAGCCAGGTTAAGGTTTACTAAAGGAAGAGTCATAATAGAAAGCAAATTATAGAATCTAAATCTTGAATTGGTGTTCATTAATATTGTTGGACTTTGCCTAGAAGCTTTCTGAATGATCCAAATTGGCTTTAGTTATTCCCAGACTTCTGAAGTAATCCAAAAGCTAGGGACTTATGAAGGACAAAAATAAATTCTGCAGGAGAAATTGCCAAGCTTCTCTTCAAACAATCGTCTTGTACTGTATTCTTTCTTCTCCTCCCTCACCTTAATTTCCCTACTGTTAACAGGAGCAAGTGGAAGGTTTTGTTTTTGTTTGAAGTGCTCTTTAAAGACACATTTTGGTTGTTCCATACATCACAGAACTACAAGAGTAGTTTCAGCCTCCTTCTGTTCCTTCTTTTTCCCACTGCAACACAGTTCCCACCTGGAAGCTGGGATACAGGACCAAGTTTCCTATGCAGTTTGACCTAAATTTTGTCTTCATGCATAAGAATCTGAATGAACGTATAAGTATTCAAATGTTAATTCAGATTAAATCCTACCTTTTGATCATCTCAGAATGGCTGAGCTTAGCAATCAAAGTAGGTTCTGACAATGCTGGTTGCTCATAGCCATGTACACACATATTTTGATTATCTCTTAAAGCTAGAGCATCAACAGTCTCAGAATGTTGGTCCAGTGTTCAGTGACCCTCATTTTATAAGGTTATTTCTCCTTTTTAAATTGAATTTCCTATATTTCAGTTTGTGCTCATTGCTTCTTGTCCTGTCACTGGATACGACTGAGAAGAATATGGATCCATTTTTATTTTATTTCCTCCTTTCAGGTATTCATACACATGGATAAGAATCCCCCCTGAGACTTCCCTTCTCTAAGCTGACCAGTGCCAGCTCTCTGCCTCTCTGTGTAATTTGAATGCTTCTGTCCGCTAATCATCATTATGCCATTTTGTTGGACTTTTTCCAGTATGTCCTTACCTCTCTGACACTGGGTAGCCCAACACCGGACACAGCACTCCAGATAAGTCTCACCAGGGCTGAGTCAACTCCATCCTCTTGTTGACAAAGCTCTGCCTAACAGAGCCTAGGAGGCTGATGTGGATGTTCTTTTTTTGTTTTTGTTTTTTTGTTTTCTTTGACCTTTCTCATCCTATTCTCTAAGCTGCCCTCAGTGCATCAGCAAGATAACTTCCCTTTCCTTTACTTCACTTCCCTTTTTCTTCAATTGGCTTTCCATTGCAGCACTCCTCCTGCTTTTGTATTTCTATGAACACAGAATATGAAGTTAAAGGAGAAATGGTCAAAGTATATTATTGCTTTGTTTCTGAGCAGTGTTTGCTGGAGGAGCTCAGGCACTGTATTTAAGAACTGTGGTGTTTCTCCCTCATCTTTCTCTTTCCTCTGCTCTGCCTAAGCTCTTGAAAGAGGCCCAGATGGAGCTGTGTATGACAACGCAATACAGTGCCTACAGAAGAGGAATTCTCTGCCAGGCTCTGTCTGCCTCCCATCCAAGTTTAAGGAGCTGAGAATCATTATATTTTTACATTTATACTAAAATGAATCAGTCAATTAGTCACATTTTATACAGAGTGGAATTCAAGTAAATCTTACCCAAAGTCATCACAATTGTGTTGCAGTTACCAGTATGCAGTGTTCATGAGTAATGTTCCAAATGTTATGAAATAAGCTAAAAATGATGAGATTTAAAAATAGTATATGTAGAGATTTATTTAGTTTTATTAGTTCTGTTTTCCCAGATAATCCTAAACCTTCATTTTCTTTTCTTCCTTCTTTTTCCTTCTTCTTCTCTTTTTCCTTCTTCTTCTCTTTTTCCTTCTTCTTCTCTTTTTCCTTCTTCTTCTCTTTTTCCTTCTTCTTCTCTTTTTCCTTCT